>NW_020690653.1:0-2709 GCF_002925995.2 Terrapene triunguis
CCCCCCCCATGGGCATTCGGGTACCTGCACTGACATCGGGAAGAGGGGGGCAGGGGCACGCCATATGAGGCACAGGGCTGCAGCCCTAATGGGGAGCAGGTATTGAATTTCTTCCTGCAGCAGCAGCTGGGATCCTTTGAATGAAACTTTACAGAGAAACCAAACACCACATACGGCTTTCATTGGTTCCCACACACAGGACAAGTCCGAGAGGTGGGGTTTGTTTCCTAGGCTACCGAGCCAGCCAAAGGCTGGGGGTGTGGATGAAGAGGGGCGGGGGGGGGCAGGTGGCTTTCAACGGTTCCTGGAGTTTAAGAGGCCCAGACCAGCTTTTAATTATCGGTGCCATGTGCAAACGAAAGAGCAGAGTATGAGCTGCCCCCCCGCTTCCCCATAAGGAGAAGCAAAATCACAACACATATGCTCAGGGCAGGGAGGTCCCATTACCAGGGACAGCAGCCCTGCTGTAGGAGGAAACAAAGATATCACTCAGTTCAATAGTTCTTTATTGGCGTGACGAGCTATACAAGTGCTGCCAAAGAGTAAAAGAGGCAGACCCCTCAGGTGCCTGTCAGAGGTAGGTACAACTTGTCCATGAAAAGGCTTCATGCTGTGCCAGGATTGGTACCACCTGAGATCATATTGTCATTAGTGTCCAGGCCTGACCCAGCATCAGGCTGTTATATAGGTTGATGTTTTTTCTCTCCTTTGTGTCAGGGTGACGCACCATTTTTTCTCAACACTTTGTGATGAAGAGCCCTTTATCATTCCTGATATCGTGAGGTAATATCTTCGCGCTGCCTCATGTCTCAACCACTGGAGTAGAAGGTGTCTCTCGATCTAGACAGACAAATTTTGCCTTTGTGTGTGTTTGTTTTTCCTGATGGGGTACTGATATGTACTACCACAATGTGGTGCCGTAAGCAGCGTGCTGGCTGGTGTTGTGGAGGTCTCTGTTTTCAGCCGGAGAATTCCCTCACTTTCTCACTTAATTGATGGCAGCTTGCATTTTTCTTTCGTTCTGAGATGCAGTCCTTTCATTCCGGTTATACGGGTGCTTGCTTAGTTGAGGATTCCATATAAGTCTTTTGTGGCAATGCTGATGCTGAATTGTAGAGTTTCTTTAGAAACCTATTTCTCGGGTTTTTGTGATAGGAGTTTTCAGGACTCTCTAATATTTAAGTCTTGTCAATGAATATATTTCTTGAGCACTCTGTAGAGGTGCTGTGGTGTATTGCTGGTTGCTGTTATTTGGTTTGATTTGCTTTGGTATTGGAGCAGTCGGCTGATATATACGATTGTGATTTGGCAAGCAGTACATTTTTGTGACTGAATTCTAGGTATGTGATGGAATAATTGGTCACCATATTTTCAACCGCTGAACTAAAAGTACTGCCAGAATTGCTTTCCAACAGAGAATACATAATCCAAGTCATGTTATCGATACTGCCAACCTTAGGCATTCAAAAATAACTGACACCTGTAAAAGTAGGGGATTGGCATAAAAATCATGAGGATTTTTTTTTTTTTGAAAAAAAAAACATTAGTTGGATATTTTCAGGCTGCTTTTTGATTTTTGACCCTTTGGGGGAAGCCACCCGCCCCCTATTTGTGTGTGTACAACCTTAAATACATACAAAAATGCAAAACTTCCCCTGGGCTGCTCCCAGGGAGATTCCAGTCGCCCACTCCTAATCCCTGGGGAGGGGGACATGCCATTCTTTCCCTTTCCATCTCCCTCCCCATCACTATCCTGCCTCCTTCCTTATTCTCCTAGCCCCCCTCTTCTTTCTTCCCTGCACCCCCCAATTTGCTGCTGCTCTCAAAGGCTCCCTGTATGCTCCCCCACAGTGAGTAACAACAGCAGAGGCACTATAGATAATGGGGATTCCAGGAGCTAGGCTTCCAGAGGCTGTGGGGCCATGGGACGAGGAAGCGAGGCCCACCAATACAGGCGTCATGGCCCCTACAGTGACCCTGGCAACGGGGCTGTACTTATATAAACACCAGGCTCAGTTCTGGCTTTGGGCCAGCTCCTTGCTCTTGTCCCCCAGCCCTCCGGCCTCCTCACTCAGTCTGCAGCTTTCCTGGCAGCCAAATAGACGTACCTGGGGGTTTTAATGTGCTTTTCACCCTGGTCTCCCCTCCAGGGGCTCTCTCCTCTGGCTGCCGGGCAGGTGGGGATGCCGCGGGCTGAAGGATTTCCCAGCCCTGGGGGCTGAGAGTCTGACGTGTTTCAGCCGGCCTGGGCCGCCGGCAGCGAGCTGGAGTCTCCAGGAGCGAGGGGAGGATGGAGCCTGAGCGAGGTGCGTAGAGACAGGGTGACAGAGGGTGCGAGACGGGGGCAGCAGAGAGCTGGAAGGGGTCCCACAGAGAGCAGTGGGGCTGACACAGCCTAGCGGGGAGGTCAGGCGCCCCGCAGTACAGCAGGGAATGCTGCAGTACCTCCTCCCTGCCACCAGGGGCGCCTGCCCCTGGGGCTGCCCAGCAGCCTCTCTGCCGCCCCACTCCCTGCTCCCCCTCGGGGATCCCGGCCAGGGAGCGCGGGGAGGCGACGGCAGCAGGACGAGGTGCTGGGCAAGGTGGGGAGAGCGCCCCCGGCCCAACAACCAGCCCCTGCCCCTGCCCGGCCCCCCGCCCAGCGCCAGGCACCCAGCCAGCCTGGCACACACCTGCCCCCTGCCCAGCGCCAGGCACCCACCCGGCCCA
>NW_020690654.1:0-1207 GCF_002925995.2 Terrapene triunguis
CAAAGGTAGTGACCCTGGGAAACGCGCAGGTCATCATAGATGGCTTTGCCGCGATGGGATTCCCAAACTGCGGTGGGGCTATAGATGGGACTCACATCCCTATCCTGGGACCGGACCACCAGGCCAGCCAGTACATCAATAGAAAGGGCTACTTTTCAATGGTGCTGCAAGCACTGGTGGACCATCGGGGACGGTTTACAAACATCTACGTCGGATGGCCGGGCAAGGTTCATGACGCTCGCGTGTTCAGGAACTCTGGTCTGTTTAGACGGCTGCAGGAAGGTATTTACTTCCCAGACCACAAAATAACTCTTGGGGATGTGGAGATGCCTACAGTCATCCTCGGGGACCCAGCCTACCCGCTAATGCCCTGGCTCATGAAGCCCTATACTGGCGCCCTGGACACAGAAAAAGAACTGTTCAACTACCGTCTGAGCAAGTGCAGAATGGTGGTGGAGTGTGCTTTTGGCCGTCTCAAAGGGAGATGGAGAAGCTTACTCACTCGCTGTGATCTCAGTGAAACCAATATCCCCATCGTTATTGCAGCTTGCTGTGTGCTCCACAATCTGTGTGAGAGCAAGGGGGAGACCTTTATGGCGGGGTGGGAGCTAGAGGCAAATAGCCTGGCTGCTGATTACGTCCAGCCAGACAGCCGGGCCATTAGAAGATCCCAGCGGGACGCCCTGTGCATCCGGGAGGCTTTGAAAGCTAGGTTCCTGAGTGAGCAGGGCAACCAGTGACTTTTCAGTTTGTGGACAGAAAAGCTGAACCTGCCCCCGTTTCTTTACCCAGTCCATTTTGACTATCCTCTCCAGTTACATACAACCTTCACCCCCTTCCCCTTCCCAAAAAATAAAATCATTTCGATTTTTTAATGAACACCGTTGTCTGTATTGCTGTTTTCGCGGGAATATTTTAAACCGGGGACGCAGACTGTGGCGGGGGGCGGGTTTAGTGTTCTGATGCAAATGATACTTCTAAACTCCCGGAATGACAGGCTCCGCACTGGTGGACTGGTTATTTCAATGGAGCCTGCCAGCACTCCTGGGGGGGACTGTGTGTATGTGTCGGCTATGTGACTTTCTGGCAGGGGGGGTAGGGTTACAGATCCCCTGCTGCGTGGATCTGTGAGCCAGGATAAGGACCGCTGCATAAGATCTGTAACTGCCCTCCCCCGCCACAAAGTCACAGAGCAACCCCCCCCCCC
>NW_020690654.1:1307-2720 GCF_002925995.2 Terrapene triunguis
CCCCCCCCCCCAAAACATGAAAAGCACCTCCCAGACTGACCAGGGTAACCAGTGACTTCACTGTGTATGTGTCCTGATGCTGGACCTGACACCGCCTCTGTACCCTGCTAAAGGTGACTGTCCTGTCCAATTACCAAGCCCCTTCCCCCCCTCCAGACAGACTCTCCCTCAAAAGAACCTGATTGAAACAGTAATGAACAGAAACAAACATTTTATTGCGAACCAGACATGAAACGTGGGGGGTGAAACTTGGACGGGGGCTTGTGTGAGGTGGGTAGGAAAGGACTTCTGAAATTTTGGGGAATGTCAGCCTTCTACTGCTAGAGCAGTCTGCAGGGGTTGATTGAAAGTTTTAACGGCCCTTGCCGCCCCTCCTTCTTTGGACTTTGGGTGAGGGTGGTGTGGGACTTGGTGGCGGGTGAGGGCGGTTACAGATAGACTGCAGCGGGGCTCTGTCCTCCTGCCTCCGGTCTTGCAGAACATCCACAAGGCGCCGGAGCGTGTCCGTTTGCTCCCTCATTAGTCCAAGCAGCTTTTCAGTAGCCTGTTGGTCCTCCTGACGCCACCTCTCCTCCCGTTCCATGACTGCTCGGTGCATTTGTGACAAGTTCTCCCTCCACTGTGTCTGCTGGGCTGCCTGGGCTCGGGAGCAGCCCATTAGTTCTGTGAACATGTCTTCACGCGTCTTCTTCTTCCTCCGCCTAATCTGCGCTAGCCTCTGGGAGTGTGCTGACAGGCTGGGTTGGGAGACAGTCGCAGATGTGTCTGTGTGAATTTTAAAAAGGGAGTGAATTCCTGAGACAGATAAATGAAATTGTATACAAAGAACCTAGTCTTTCTCTGTGAACAAGACCATGCACTGAACCTCTCACATGCGCACTCAGGACAAGGTCGAATTTTCGGCCGTCGCCTTCAGTGCCTGTGGACTTGCGGAGGTCTTGGAGTGTTCAGAGAACTGTGGCTGGAGACCTGAACTTCTGGAGCGGGCAATAATGGTAAGCCGCAGACTTGTGGCTGCTTAAAACTCCAGCAGTAGCACTGGCCTCCTTTCACATTGAAAGCAATGCCAGTCTCTGCTGCCAGCAATCAGGACAGCATCAACTCTGCCCCTGTCCCACCCCCTCGCGGCTGTCCCAGGGAAAGATCCCTGTATGCTGCCCCTCTCCCTCCACCGCGTGGCTGTAAAGCAGTCCCAATACTAACATTCCCCTCCCTAATTCAAAGCAGGGCGTCATGAGCGACATCACCCTCCTGAGGATCCCGGACACCCAGAGAGAACGCATGCTGCGGGAAAGCATGCAGAAACCGGGGCCGTATGCCGCCATGCTATGTCGTGCGATGATCCCGGAGTACTTGATTGTGGCGTGGAGGGGACATGTCTGCTACCACGGAGGGCCCACTAAGATCGCCCTA
>NW_020690654.1:2820-3968 GCF_002925995.2 Terrapene triunguis
GGAGGGGACATGTCTGCTACCACGGAGGGCCCACTAAGATCGCCCTACCCCGGAACCTGATCAACAGGCTTGAGCTCTACCTCCACGAGACCTACGAGGAGTTCTCCTACGAGGATTTCTCGTCGATCCCCGGCCACATTGACCGGATTTTCGCGTAGATGCACTTGGACTTTGGAGTGGAGCGTCTTGGGCCTGGGAATCATGTAGTAACGGACATTGTGAAATTTTTTTAAAATACATGGGACTAAATTGAGAAGAGCCTAAGACAGAGAAATCATGAAAACCCATTTGTTACCTTTGTAAATATTCCTGTTTTGTACCTGATTATTTTTTTACTAGTTTACAGCACTTTTATAAATATACATTGTTAATAGTATAAATATTACCGTTCTGTTTTAAATAAATGTTTACATGTTTTCAGCACTTACTGCTTGATCCTTCCCCTGATTCTGTGTCCGGGGTAAGGGATGGGGACGGTTGGTACGGGATCTCGGTAAGGGTGATGAAGAGCTCCTGGCTGTCGGGGAAATCAGCGGTGCCAGCGCTGTCGACTGCCTCGTCCTCCTCATCTCCTTCTTCATCTTCCCCGTCCGCTACCATGTCCGACGAGGAACCGGCCGCGGACATGATCCCATCCTCGGAGTCCACGGTCAGGGGTGGGGTAGTGGTGGCGGCCGCTCCCAGGATGGAATGCAGTGCCTCGTAGAAACGGGATGTGTGGGGCTGGGATCCGGAGCGTCCGTTAGCCTCTTTGGTTTTTTGGTAGCCTTGTCTCAGCTCCTTGATTTTCACGCGGCACTGCGTTGCATCCCGGCTGTAGCCTCTCTCTGCCATGGCTTTGGAGATCTTCTCGTAGATCTTAGCATTCCTTCTTTTGGAGCGCAGCTCTGAAAGCACGGACTCATCACCCCACACTGCGATGAGATCCAAGACTTCCCGATCAGTCCATGCTGGGGCCCTCTTTCTATTAGATTGCACGGCCATCTCTGCTGGAGAGCTCTGCATAGTTGCCACTGCTGCTGAGCTCCCCTCGATGTCCAAAGAGGAACTGAGATTCAAACTGCCCAGACAGGAAAATGAAAATGAATTCAAATTTTCCCGGGGGTGTGGCTGGTCAGAGCATCCGAGCTCGGACTGCTGTCCAGAGC
>NW_020690655.1:0-6757 GCF_002925995.2 Terrapene triunguis
GCTTCTGTGGACTTCTTGTGTAACTGTTCAGCAATATCAGTTTGGTCATATTACCAGGTGCTACTTTAAAAAGTGATTTAAAATGTGTTACTTTTACTGTACACTGTATATCTGCAGGATGTTTGGTTTAAATTGTAGGGTTTTTTGTAAAATCAGTTTTCCCCCATTGCAATCCAATTCTGAACATTTTTATGCATTTATAGGGAAGCTTCTTAATTGTTGCCAATGTATCAAACAATGTTGATTACAAAAACCAGAGAGACTGAATTAAATTTGTTTAAAGGAAAAAAAATCAAAATCAGAAAATAAATTTAAAAATCCACAATAATAAAAGTGATTTCATAGGGCCCTAGTAGTTGGATTCTTAGGAATGTCTTGGGGAGAAAGGGAGAAAACATAGACAAGGAACTCGTTACATTCCTACCCTTACTACCTTATCCACCCTTTCCACACAGGATCTTGCTAACTTCTTCACAGGGAATATGGACAAGATCCAAAAGGATCTGAAACAAGAATTTTGCATAAACAGCATAAACTGAGAAGCAGTGAAATAACATGGGATTCCAAGTGAGTTTGTAAGAGATAACAGCCCACAATACACCAGTGGCTCATTTTGGCATTCCCTTTGATATATCTGTTCCAGAAGAGCATATCAAGTTCTTACCATCCACAGTCCAACAGATCAGCAAGAAGAGTCAGTTCAAATGGCAAAGAACTTGATCAAAAAGGTCCTGAATTCATTGGCAAATTCAGATGTCCATTGCATATCAAAGAGTGCAGCAGATCTATTCTAAATGGACACACCAGAAATGCTCAACTGTTAAACGGGTAAGAGGCCTATAGGACTAATGCTCACCTTTCAAAAAGAAAAATGTCCTTCCACTGCACAAACTCCTCTCCCCCAGAGACATGTAAAGCCAGCCACTCTCACCACTATCCATATTAAAGAAAATGGCAACTGCAATCTGCTCCATTTTGCAATAATACAAGTTAAATGCAATACGTGGGTATGCTCTCTCTCCATGGGGAAGCAATTTCTGACAGTAGAGGAGCCTTTAATCTATCAGACAAAGGCCTAATGAGAACCAGTGGCTGGAAACTGAAACCATACAAATTCAGACTAAAAACAAAATACATGTTTTTATCAGTGAAGGTAGCTAATCATTGCAGCAATTTAGCTAGGGATGTAGTGGACTCTCTACCACTTTAAGTCTTTAGCTCAAGATTGGATGTCTTCCTTAAAGATACGCTCATAACAGAAGTTAGGAGCTTGATGTAGGAATAACTGAGCAAAGTTCTTTGTCCTGCATTATACAGGATGGCAGAATAGATTATTATAATGGTCCCTTCAGGCCTTAAATCTATGGAAGCTACACAAATTGATCTGTGGCCCTATGCATCCCTGTATTCACACCCTACACACTACTGCAGAGATATTTGTTCAAAATATGCCATCTGAGGAACCATTTAAAAACTAACACTGCACGGGTCAATAATATTGCTGTGAAATGTATGTGGCGATGCTGGAAATGGAATTATGGATATTCGCTTTTATTATGCTTTAAAGTTTGTAACTAAAAGGTATTTAAGCCAGGCCTGTCGGACATAGCTGATAAACAGGTTTTCTCCAGACAAGGGAAAGTGACCAACACCTCAAACCAGGCGTGGCCAAATTCAATGGGCTATTCATTTGCATAGAAGGTTGCAGGAAGAGGACATTTACATTGTAAAATTGCAGCAAGAAGCATCACATTGGAGCACACCAGGCGACACCTTAATCAAGATGGAGTCGGCCCACCAGAGGAGACAGGAGACTGAACCCCAGGGGATCAATTTGACTTTGGAAACAAAGACAGGTTTTGAGATATAAAGACACACAGAAAGACTTTAAATTATCATGCACCTGAGGAGACAGGAAAACCAGAGTCTTGGACTCTGTGGAGAGCCCAGAAAGGAAGATTGGTGAGAAAAGTACCTTGAACAAGACTGTAGCTTGTGAAGCTAAGTCTTAGCTATAAGAAAGCATATTTTTACTTGTATATTTAATAACCATTTATCTTTATTCCTTCTACTTGGCATCACGTGACCTAGGTCCCTTTATTAATAAATATTTTATTTTTATTATAAACCAGCGTAGTGCTGTGTTTGAATGGAAGGGTGTATATGCTCCAGTTAAGTTCAAACTGTAGTGTATTGATTCTTTAAAAGAGCAACAAACTTAATAACTTCTGCAAATGTACAGTGATATCTCTGTGAAATGCAGAGATATCTCTGAGGAGCTCGGGGGCTGGTGTTCATTGGTTGTTCACTGTTCACAAGGTTAAGACTGGTAGAATCTCAAGTTTGCTGAAGAGGAACAGACTGGTGTGGCAAGGATCTGACACACAGACTAATCTCCAGCAAAGCTCACTCTCGCTGAGGCAGAGGTAACACTCAGCTCTGGCTATTCCCAGCAGCGTGTTACAGTATCACAGTTGGACAAAGCATAGGTGCCTGATTATAGACTATGCTTCTAAGGAAGCAATGATGTAATTAAAGAATAATGGCTGGTTTAAAAATACTACTTCACAATTTACAGCCGTTCATAATAGACTATAAGAGAGGGTACTCTAGCAAAATTAGATGCTTTCAGGCACTATGCAAGAACAACAAGTAGGGCAGGGACTAGGAGGAACTGAGAAGACTAAAGATGTGAGTTGTAACTATACATATTCATGTCTTTAAAAAAAGTGTGTTGGGATTCAGTTAGAGTAGTGCCTCAGATTTATGAGCACTAGAGTTACGAACCGACTGGTCAACCACACACTTCATTTGGAACGGCAGTATGCAATCAGGCAGCAGCAGAAACAAACAAACAAGCAAGCAAATACAGTACAGTACTCTGCTAAATGTAGACTACTAAAAAAATAAAGGGAATGTTTAAAAAAAAAAAAAGATTTGACAAGGTAAGGAAATTGTTTCTCTGCTTGTTTCATTTAAATTAAGATGGTAAAAAGCAGCGTTTTTCTTCTGCATAGTAAAGTTTCAAAGTTGTATTAAGTCAATGTTCAGTTGTAAACTTTGGAAAGAATGACCATATGAACAGCCTCCATTCCCAAGGTGTTCGTAACTGAGGTTCTACTGTACGATGAGGGCAGCTAAAGTGGATACTTCTGTGACAGTACAAAGAAAGTCACTGAACTTGGTCTGCAGATTAAAGAGACGTGAGCTATTAAGAAGACAAGCTTAATACAAACAAACTTATCCCTAAATCTAGTAGTCTAGAGACTGCTTAAGTTAAAAGTCTGAGAAAGAAAACTGATCCATTTAATGAATGATGAACTTTAATCATTAACACCAATTTTACAATAGACTTGAGACATGGATTTATGTATTAGAAAATTAGAGAAAGTAGATGTAACAACAGGATGGACAATAGTTATGGATACAGAGCCAAATACATTTGCTTCTGGAATACTGCTCCAGCCCATTGGGTCTAGTTCTCTCTCAGCTGTGCAAGTCCAGAGTAACACCATTAAACTGCAGCCTATCAATGCTGTTTGGTCTGGTGGCCTGCATGATATTTTCCCCAACCTTCCAGCTTGAGTTTTAGGTTCACTTGTACATTTCGTTTCAATCCTCACTAGCCTGACTTCACTGACTCGGGAAGTGGAAGTCATGTGACCATTTGCCACTAGGCCAAATGCATCAGGTCTGTTATAGGGTCCTGCCCCAGAGTGAGCCCCATGTGTACAGAAGCAACTCACGGACCATCACCCCTTGTGGCTGAGCATGGGGGTTGCTGGGCCTTCCCTTGGTCACCTCCATCTGGGTCTGCCATGGCCTTGAGCTAGGTCACTGAAAAGTTCAGTCCCCTTCCAGGATACTGAAAGTCCCAAATCAGCGCCACTTTAGACAATAATCCCAAGTTAACATAAAGAAAAGATCTTTCACCCTCCTGGGCTCAACTCACAGCTCTTCTCACTCTTATCAGCATGCTTTTCCTCACCAGGAGTCCAACCACGATGGTCTTGCACCTCCTGGGCTTCTCTTCCATTCCCAGTTCCACGTGTGGAACACTGGCCCCAGGACAGGCCTCCCTGGAGTCTGTCCCATTGTCCCAAGAGCTTACCACAGGAGATAGCGCCACTCCTGCAGCTCAGCTGTCTAGGTACAACTCAGCCTGATTGTGATCCTCCACAGCCAGCTCCCAACATCTGGGCTCCCACTCTTTTTAAATCCTACATTTGTTAAACAGGATGGGCCAACCCCAGGCCTCTTGACCCTGTTTTAGGGGGCTGACCTGCCTTGTTCTGCACTGGTGTTGAAAACAATTCCAAATTCTGGCAAACACCCCAGTGGGAAAGGGCTTTCTAGAGACAGTATGTTTCTATTACTTTTGGAGCATGAATGTTGCCCTAGAAGTCCCCTGAACAGGTCAATGAATTCTGGTACGGATGTCGGACTAGAAGTTTTAGAACTTCATGGCTGTACACATGAACCAGTTCTGGAAATCTGGAGACTTGGGGCCCAGTGAAGAGCTATTAGTATAACCCATCTCCTTCCTGTGGCTTTCTACTTTGCCCTTTTAAGAGCAGGAAACTCAATTATCTCCTCAGTGTAGGGAAAGTATTGAGAGGGGGAAGGCATGCAGACAGAGATGGCAGGCAGAATGGTGGGCGAACAAGCCAAGGAGCCAGGAGACGAGAGGGAAATAGCCATTGTTAGCAGATTTATGTGATACAGGAAGATTCATGCAGCTTCTTGGCAACCAGTAAGCACTGTGGCCACTTGCCATATAATCACCATACTTCCATCACATAATTATGCACTGGGTCCTGATTACAATGAGCCCCTTCCCCTTCGGGGGTCGAGGATACTGGTTTCTTTGTGAAATACCTACTTGTGCCGTGGGAGCTGCAATATGTCCCATCATACAACCTAAAACCACAGCCTGAGCTCCAGGGGCTGTCAGTTAAAATGCTAGCAGCGCCTTCTCTAGCGCCCTAATGGATTTCTAAATGATGTCTCATCACTGAGCTCCTGCTTTCCCTTGCCCCTTGAGGCTATTCCTCATCGCACGTCCTCGTTTATTAGTAGAGTGATCATCATCTGTTTCAATATTGTCTGTGACACCCATTGAGCCCCCCCGCTCCTCCCACCTTCTGCCCACATCTGATTTAGAAGTAGATACTGAACCTAAGGGATCATTTCCCTTGCATGGCTTTGATACATGCTATATGCTGAGCTTACATCTCCCACTGACGAGCATTACCTGACATCAGACTTCTGCAATGTCTTGGAAAGAGATAATAGTAGATGTTATCGAGGACCTCTGCTGAGCCCCTTTGGCTGATACACCACCCATAAACCTGTCACTGCTTCCCAGTGCAACTTATCATTCCTGCTTCGTTCACTCATTTCCTGCATTGCTTTTTAAGGCGCACACGCTGTTTATGTCATTCATCCATCTTAGTTAATTTCATCTCACTATGCAAAGTGAGTAGTGGAGAGTTTTCCTCTGGTTTATACCCCCTGTTTGGTTTTTTTGGAGGGGGGGGGCGTGAAATAGAACACAACTTTGTTCAGTCCATCTCCTTCCCTCCATCCCCAGCACACAAGCTTTCCTGTGTCAGGTTTGTTGGCCTGTGACTGACAAGCAATTACAATAAGTAATTTCATTTCAGTGGAAGATAATAAAACGTGATACCATAACTACCCACAGAGCTTCAAAAGTATTTATGTTCACTCTAATAACCTGGTGTGATGCTGTTAATCTTGACAAAGACTGCCTAGCAGGTGCCGGGGAGCTGAATCTTCATAGTCTTTCACTGTTTGCTGATCCTTCCACAGGGAAAGCGCCAAGCTGTTAAAATGCAATGGCCCTGCTCTATTTTTTTTTAATTACATTTAGTTTATTCGAGGCACTATCAGATGCATAACTAATACTGGAACCTGCCTTGGCTCTCCAAAAGAGAGGCAGGCCTGGAGCATTTCAACATTTGCAGTATAGGGCATAGGGAGCTGTTTTCCACTGAGAGACAGAGAGAGAAGATGTTAAAATGGAATGCAGAATGGAAAAAGAACACTCGTCGTTTTCAAAAGCACTGATTCCTTATTAATACTTCTTCCTGCCCCCCTACCCTCTCAATACAGGTTGCCTTTGTTTTCAGATGCTCTTCATGGAGGCAAGGCAAGCCAAGCCAAATTCTCTGCTGGGGTAATGTGGCAGAGCTTCCCTGAAGTCACTGGACTTCCTGCCAACTTACTCCAACAGCAAATTGGCCAGCCATCTAGACAAACTGCTCTGTGCTTGATAATCACCCAAACAAGCTGTCAAGGCTGTATCCCCACTTTGAACTTTAGGGTACAAATGTAGGGGCCTGCATGAAAACTTCTAAGCTTAACTACCAGCTTAGCTCTGGTTCCGCTGCCACCATTCTCACTGGATTCCCTCCCTGGGAAGCCTAGAGAAACCTCTCACCAATTCCCTGGTGAATACAGATCCAAACTCCGTGGATCTTAAACAAGGAGAAATTGACCCTTCCCCCCTCCTTCCTTTCACCAACTCCTGGTGAATACAGATCCAAACCCCCTTGGATCTTAAAACAAGGAGAAATCAATCAGGTTCTTAAAAAGAAGGCTTTTAATTAAAGAAAAAGGTAAAAATCATCTCTGTAAAATCAGTATGGAAAATAACTTTACAAGGTAATCAAACTTAAAGAGCTCAGAGGACCCCCCTCTCTGTCTTAGGTTCAAAGTACAGCAAACAAAGATA
>NW_020690656.1:0-2134 GCF_002925995.2 Terrapene triunguis
GGCCTCTGCTCTGGCCCCACGGCCCAGCCCCCGCCCGCTGCCGCCTAAGCGCTCCGCGAAGGATACTGTCCCTGCTCCAGTAAACGGCTCCTCCGGGCCCAGCGGCCACATCCGCCATCTTGAAACAACCGCCACTCCCAGAGTACCCCCGCCGCCCCCCAGCGCTCGCAGCCCATTGGCTCCCCGAGCCCAGCTTGGTCCTGCTACCGCCGAGCGGAGCCAAGACACGGGCGAGTCTGTGCTGTTACCCGGAAGAGCGGCGCATTCTGGGAGCTGTATTTCTCCCTACGTTCTGGCCCAGGGAAAGCCGCGCTCAGCGAACTCCAAATCCCAGGAGGCACCGCTCCCAACAGCCCCGTCCGTCACCTAGGAAGGAAACTACAGCTCCCAGAGTTCCTCGCTGCGCAGCCTCCGGTACAGGGCGCGAGCGGGGACAAACTCAGCTTCATTCCCCTCTCTCTCTGTCTAGGGGTTGAGCTGGGCAAGGGGCGTGCCGAGGATGGAGGACAAGCCCTACAGCAGCCTCAAGCCCTCTCTGGACAGGCTCACCCTGGGGGTCATCCGGATATTAGGTGAGCGAGGGACCGGCCGAGGGCCCAGAGCAGGCCTGGGTCGCCGCGTTGGCATGGAAACGGCCCTGGCGCGTTGGCAGGGAAACGGTGGCCGGGCTGGCATCGAGGTAGCCCTGCCATGGTGGCAACGACCTGGGGGTTGGTGGTGGGACTCACAGGCTGCCTACAAGCTCCAGGGCAGATCCATGGGCACATCCCGCCTGCCAGCCACGATACCCACAGCCTCTTATTATTGGGGTCTAGCAAAACCCAGCTGGGGCCCTGGGGTGGGACCAGGGGGGAGGGATAGCTCAGTGGTTTGGGCATTGGCCTCCTAAACCCAGGGTTGGGAGTTCAATCCTTGAGGGGGCCATTTAGGGATTGGGGCAAAAATCTGTCTGGGGATTGGTCCTGCTTTGAGCAGGGGGTTGGACTAGATACCTCCTGAGGTCCCTACATACTAGCAGGGCCGGCTTTAGGAAGTGCGGGGCCCGATTTGAACAGTTTCGACGGGGCCCCGACAGGGATGACTAAAAACCACAAAAAAAAAAACCCACATAAAAAAACACACGGGGCTTGTACTCACCTGGCCGCACTCCTAGTCTTTGGCAGCGGGTCCTTCACTCACTCCAGGTCTTCGGCGGCACTGAAGGACCTGCCACCAAAGACCCAGAGCTCCTCCAGGTGAGTAAAGATTAAAAAGGTGCCTCTGCCACTTGCCCCCCACTCTGGGCGGCCCTGCCACTGGGCGCGGGGCCCTCTTAGGTGCGGGGCCCGATTCGGGGGAATTGGTGGAATTGGCCTAAAGCTGGCCCTGCATACTAGATACCTCCCAATCCTGATATTCTATGATTCTATGACACATAGCAACAGATGGGCCCTGCCCCTAAGAGCTCACGCTGACTTACATGCCTTATGTTTTAAACCCGAGAGCGGCCAGCTCTAAATGCCCTTAACTCCCAGTGCGAGGCTGTGGCCAAAAAAGCTAATGTCATCCTGGGATGAACAAAGAGGGGGATCTCAAAGTGGAGTAGAGAAGTTATTCTACCTCTGCTGCAATACCGGGTCCAGTTCTGGTGCCCACAATTCAAGAAGGGATGTTGATAAATTGGAGAGGGGTCAGAAGTGCCATGAGAATGATTCGCGGATTGGAAAACCTGCCTTATAGTGAGAGACTCAAAGAGGTCAACCTATTGAGCTTAACCTTCTCTTTAAGGGGTGACTTGATCACAGTTTGTAAGAACCTGTGTGGGGAACAGATATTTGATAACGGGCTCTTTAGTCTAGCAAAGAAAGGTGTAACGTGATCCAATGACTGGAAGTTGAAGCTAGACAAATTCAGACTGGAAACAACATGTAAATTTTTAGCAGTAAGGGTAACTAACCACTGGAATCATTTACTGGGGTTCTAATAGACTACCCATCACTGGAAATCTTTAAATCAAGATTGGATTTTCTAAAAGCTATGCTCTAGTTCAAATAGGAATTAATTCAGTGAAGTTGTTATACCAATAGAATAAAAACCAGCAGGATCTTATTAAGAGGGATAAGGCAAAGATGCCACATTTATTGTAAATATAATG
>NW_020690657.1:0-393 GCF_002925995.2 Terrapene triunguis
GCATCACCCCCTACAGTAAAGGAGGAGAAGCCTCGTACCCCTAAGGCTGGGAGGTCTGCTGCCACCACTGCGAATAGGAAACGTAGGGTAGTGGTGGTCGGAGACTCTCTGCTGAGGGGGACGGAGGCGCCCATCTGTCGCCCTGACATTTCATCTCGGGAGGTATGCTGCCTGCCGGGAGCCCGTATCCGAGACGTTACGGAGGCATTGTCGAGGATTATCCAGCCCTCTGACTACTACCCCATGCTACTCATCCATGTGGGCACAAATGATACTGCGCGGTGTGACACTGAGCGGATCAAGAGTGACTACAGGGCTCTGGGAGTACGGGTGAAGGAGTTTGGAGCGCAGGTGGTATTCTCTTCGATTCTTCCTGTCAAAGGTAGGGGCCCG
>NW_020690657.1:493-3562 GCF_002925995.2 Terrapene triunguis
GGAGTGTGGGCTATATTGGCAGAGAGAAAGGAGGGTCAGGACAAAACCGGGAGGAAAGATCAAACCAGTATCTTAGATGCCTATATACAAATGCGAGAAGTATGGGTAATAAGCAGGAAGAACTGGAAGTGCTAATAAATAAATACAACTATGACATTGTTGGCATCACTGAAACTTGGTGGGATAATACACATGATTGGAATGTTGGTGTGGATGGATACAGCTTGCTCAGGAAGGATAGACAGGGGAAAAAGGGAGGAGGTGTTGCCTTATATATTAAAAATGTACACACTTGGACTGAGGTAGAGATGGACATAGGAGACGGAAGTGTTGAGAGTCTCTGGGTTAGGCTAAAAGGGGTAAAAAACAAGGGTGATGTCATGCTAGGAGTCTACTACAGGCCACCTAACCAGGTGGAAGAGGTGGATGAGGCTTTTTTTAAACAACTAACAAAATCATCCAAAGCCCAAGATTTGGTGGTGATGGGGGACTTCAACTATCCGGATATATGTTGGGAAAATAACACAGCGGGGCACAGACTATCCAACAAATTCTTGGACTGCATTGCAGACAACTTTTTATTTCAGAAGGTTGAAAAAGCTACTAGGGGGGAAGCTGTTCTAGACTTGATTTTAACAAATAGGGAGGAACTCGTTGAGAATTTGAAAGTAGAAGGCAGCTTGGGTGAAAGTGATCATGAAATCATAGAGTTTGCAATTCTAAGGAAGGGTAGAAGGGAGAACAGCAAAATAGAGACAATGGATTTCAGGAAGGCGGATTTTGGTAAGCTCAGAGAGCTGATAGGTAAGGTCCCATGGGAATCAAGACTGAGGGGAAAAACAACTGAGGAGAGTTGGCAGTTTTTCAAAGGGACACTATTAAGGGCCCAAAAGCAAGCTATTCCGCTGGTTAGGAAAGATAGAAAATGTGGCAAAAGACCACCTTGGCTTAACCACGAGATCTTGCATGATCTAAAAAATAAAAAGGAGTCATATAAAAAATGGAAACTAGGACAGATTACAAAGGATGAATATAGGCAAACAACACAGGAATGCAGGGGCAAGATTAGAAAGGCAAAGGCACAAAATGAGCTCAAACTAGCTAAGGGAATAAAGGGGAACAAGAAGACTTTTTATCAATACATTAGAAGCAAGAGGAAGACCAAAGACAGGGTAGGCCCACTGCTTAGTGAAGAGGGAGAAACAGTAACAGGAAACTTGGAAATGGCAGAGATGCTTAATGACTTCTTTGTTTCGGTCTTCACCGAGAAGTCTGAAGGAATGCCTAACCTAGTGAATGCTAATGGGAAGGGGGTAGGTTTAGCAGA
This sequence comes from Terrapene triunguis, assembly GCF_002925995.2. Classification (NCBI taxonomy): domain Eukaryota; kingdom Metazoa; phylum Chordata; order Testudines; family Emydidae; genus Terrapene; species Terrapene triunguis. Next base: position 1,821 of record NW_020690657.1, read on the forward strand.
TAAAATAAAAAAAGAACAAGTTAAAAATCACTTAGAAAAGTTAGATGCCTGCAAGTCACCAGGGCCTGATGAAATGCATCCTAGAATACTCAAGGAGCTAATAGAGGAGGTATCTGAGCCTCTAGCTATTATCTTTGGAAAATCATGGGAGACGGGAGAGATTCCAGAAGACTGGAAAAGGGCGAATATAGTGCCCATCTATAAAAAGGGAAATAAAAACAACCCAGGAAACTACAGACCAGTTAGTTTAACTTCTGTGCCAGGGAAGATAATGGAGCAAGTAATTAAGGAAATCATCTGCAAACACTTGGAAGGTGGTAAGGTGATAGGGAACAGCCAGCATGGATTTGTAAAGAACAAATCATGTCAAACCAATCTGATAGCTTTCTTCGATAGGATAACGAGTCTTGTGGATAAGGGAGAAGCTGTGGATGTGGTATACCTAGACTTTAGTAAGGCATTTGATACGGTCTCGCATGATATTCTTATCGACAAACTAGGCAAATACAATTTAGATGGGGCTACTATAAGGTGGGTGCATAACTGGCTGGATAACCGTACTCAGAGAGTTGTTATTAATGGTTCCCAATCCTGCTGGAAAGGCATAACAAGTGGGGTTCCGCAGGGGTCTGTTTTGGGACCGGCTCTGTTCAATATCTTCATTAACGACTTAGATATTGGTATAGAAAGTACGATTATTAAGTTTGCGGATGATACCAAACTGGGAGGGATTGCAACTGCTTTGGAGGACAGGGTCATAATTCAAAATGATCTGGACAAATTGGAGAAATGGTCTGAGTTAAACAGGATGAAGTTTAACAAAGACAAATGCAAAGTGCTCCACTTAGGAAGAAAAAATCAGTTTCACACATACAGAATGGGAAGAGACTGTCTAGGAAGGAGTACGGCAGAAAGGGATCTAGGGGTTATAGTGGACCACAAGCTAAATATGAGTCAACAGTGTGATGCTGTTGCAAAAAAAGCAAACATGATTCTGGGATGTATTAACAGGTGTGTTGTGAGCAAGACACGAGAAGTCATTCTTCCGCTCTACTCTGCTCTGGTTAGGCCTCAGCTGGAGTATTGTGTCCAGTTCTGGGCACCGCATTTCAAGAAAGATGTGGAGAAATTGGAAAGGGTCCAGAGAAGAGCAACAAGAATGATTAAAGGTCTGGAGAACATGACCTATGAAGGAAGGCTGAAAGAATTGGGTTTGTTTAGTTTGGAAAAGAGAAGACTGAGAGGGGACATGATAGCAGTTTTCAGGTATCTAAAAGGGTGTCATAAGGAGGAGGGAGAAAACTTGTTCACCTTAGCCTCTGAGGATAGAACAAGAAGCAATGGGCTTAAACTGCAGCAAGGGAGGTCTAGCTTGGACATTAGGAAAAAGTTCCTAACTGTCATGGTGGTTAAACACTGGAATAAATTGCCTAGGGAGGTTGTGGAATCTCCATCTCTGGAGATATTTAAGAGTAGGTTAGATAAATGTCTATCAGGGATGGTCTAGACAGTATTTGGTCCTGCCATGCGGGCAGGGGACTGGACTCGATGACCTCTCGAGGTCCCTTCCAGTCCTAGAATCTATGAATCTATGAAAGGTTGTATTTGCATACCATGGCATCAGGACACAATTCCTGCCCGTTTTTTTTTTTTTTTAATCAAAAAAGGTTTTCATTTTTGCAGCATTTACTACTTTTTTAAATTGTTTTAAGCACTGTGTTTTCAAGCAATGATTAAAGCTA
>NW_020690658.1:0-1767 GCF_002925995.2 Terrapene triunguis
CATTTAGTGCCTAACTTTCCACAGTAAAAGCTCCCTAGGCTGCTATGTTTTAGACCCTGGGGCACGTGCACTGCTGCCTCCCTCTAGGCACTTGGGTACCTAAGCCCTAGAGCAATTCACAAACTGGAGGATTTGACTGACTAAGTTGTGTTGGGGTCTGATCCGGTAGATGTGCTCAGAGGCCGCCTACCAGATTGTGTCCCATTCAAAATCTAATCAGAGAAGGAAGTGAAAACAGCACCCACATAATGACTTTTAGTCCAATGGTTAGAGCAATCACCTGGGATGTGGGAGATCCAGCTTCAATTCCCTTTTCTCTGCGAGAGGGGGCAAAAGAATTTGAATGGGTGTCTCCCATGTCTCAAGAGCATGCTGTAACCACTGAGCTACAGGATGTTCTGGTGTATGGCTCCCTCAATCTCTCCCGAGAGAGAGAATGACTCTGGAGCCCAGTGGTTAGGGCACCATCTGGGAGGTAGGAGACCATGGTCCCAGTCCCTCTGTTCCAGTCACTTTTTTGTTATTTTTCCACAGTGGAACAGCTTCAAGAGGAGAAACTGAGACAGCCCCACATCAGACTAAACCCTGTATCAATGGTTAGAGCACTCTGCTAAGAGGTGGGAGGTCCCAGTTCATGTCCTTTTTGAAGCTTGGGTCTCCCACAACCCAGGTGTGTCATCTAACCATGGGGCTAAAAGTTCCAGCACTTCCTCCTCTGCCTGTTTTACGTGGAGTAAGGCAGGCACTTAACACCTCTAGGCTCCTATGCCATTTGACTGCAGGGGGCTGGTTCCCATTTGTGCATCGCTAGCAGAAATAGGTACTTCAGTGCAGCCTGGTCTTTACCTCTCTCAGAGAGAGGGAAAGGGCTCAGCACACACTACTCTGTTTGATATCTCCCATTGTTTAGTCAGGCAGCTATCACGCTGGCTTTGTGAATCGCATTTTAAGGCACCTATCTCTCCCCGTTCATCCTGTAGGGAGCCTTGACACCTAACTAAGCTTTGTGGATTGCACTGTTGTTTCTGTGATTTTCTACATACCTAAAAGTTTGGCACTGTGATGCTCACTATTGCAACATCTACCTCCCTTTTCTGGATCCCACTCCTAAGGACCAGATCTTAAAGGTGTTAGGGTTCCTATGGGTAGGGCTCCCCACCATACGGTTAGCATTCCATTCTGGATAAATGCTTAGTTGTTGGGCCAGAGTGTGAGGATGACTCTTTTGCTCAGTGGTTAGGACAACCAGGTGGGATACCCTGGGTCCTCCTGCTCCAAATCACTCTTTCATTATTTATGTCCTGTGGAACAGTTAGGTTCCTAGTGGGATTTACAAAGCACATAAGCAGACTAGGTGCCTAATTCTCATAGAAGTTCACTACCTTTGAAAATCTGGGCCTAAATTACTTTTGAAACCTCTTATGTCACTTTGGTGCTTCTGCAAATTGTACCCTAAATCTGTATTCCACAAGCAAGGTGAAATTGTATAGGGAGATTATCATAGAATATCAGGGTTGGAAGGGACCTCAGGAGATCATCTAGTCTAACCCCCTGCTCAAAGCAGGACAAACCCCCGTTTTTGGGGTTTTTTTTAACCCCAGTTCCCTAAATGGCCCTCTCAAGGATTGAGCTCACAACGCTGGGTTTAGCAGGCCAATGCTCAAACCACTGAGCTATCCCTCCCCCCAGTCTTAGTTTTCACATGTAAGCTGTTTTTCTGCTTGGCTGACAAAATGTGGAAAGCATAGGCCTAGTAGCTATTGTAGA
>NW_020690659.1:0-2985 GCF_002925995.2 Terrapene triunguis
AACTCATGTTACACGGGATAACTGATGGCCATCATTTGGCTGGCAAAATCTTTACTATAGTTGACTTGTGAAAACATTTGCAGGGCTAGCAGTGTTGTGCAACTAGAAGCAGATCTGAAATGGAATTAGACAACAACGGAATGCCAACACCCTTTCCTCCCCCAGAAAAGAAGTTAGTTTTCAGAACAATATTACAGAATTAAGAAAGCCAGATATATAAAAAAATAAGAATGAAGTTAGAGCAATACTATTTTGTATGGCATCATTACATCTCTCTTCAGGATGATAGCTCAGAGCAATATATTAAATGCTCTTTGACATGTTTATAGTTTGAAACCTTCTCGAATGTTTGTTTAGAAAACCACTTACTGAAGTGATAGTCTGAAAGTGAATCACTGTAGCTTGAGAGCATGGCACCTACAGAATCCTGATAGTTAAGACTGGAAGACAATCTCCACTACAAAATGTGACTAATTTTGCTAAATACTGAAGACTAAGATTTATTGAGGTAATTTGTGGGCAAGATGTATCTAACATATTTGAAATAAACTGAACAGAACAAGTTATAGTATGAACATGACTCCTCAGTATCAAGGTTTGATTATATTCCTTTAAAACTGCTTTTTTTGAACTGCAGCAACTATGCTAAAGTCACATTTGGTCAAAAACAAAAACTAAAATTCCAGATAATTCCATTAATTTGTTAGTTTGCAGCTTATGCCTCTGAAGCAGATAAACTGTTTTATTAGAATCTGGTAATTCATAACATACTCAGGCAGTGAGTACTTTCTGCAATAAAAAATCCCAAGTACTAAAGTTACACACACAATGCTATTACTGTTACAAATTGGTGAGTCATTTTTCAGAAAGTCACTATTATAAAAGACCAAAGAGCAGTTTTCCTGTAAAGTGGGTAAGCGTTTCAGTGTCTTTTTATGAAGTCTGTCCCCAAACCTAGAAGAGACACTGAGTTTGTCAGTCTTCTATTATTGGATTTAATGTAGCACTGGAATGGAACCCATTACCAGGAAGATACTGTCAACAGGTTACGAACAGTGCAAAAGGCAAGAAAAGAAATCCATTGGTAAAATCTGACCAGCCCTAAAAACCAAGTGTTATTGCAATTTTGTTTAAGCTATTTTAAACCACAGAAAATTAAGCTGAGTGACAGTATGACATTATCTGCACAACAGAATAGTTATTAACATTCTCTGAACTACACGTCAAGAAGTTTTATTTGGATAAACAAATGAGAACCCTTTAAACCGTTGTCTAGTTTGCTTCTGTGCTCAAACACAACCCACCAACTTTGTGATCTTGTGGTTGTATCTTAGGTTGGCAGGCAACAGATCATTGTGCATGTGGTATTGTATGCCCCTTTGTGACAAACTCACTCTTACTTGGCATGCATCTTGGACCATTCTCCCTGCTTTGAGAGCACTTTAAGTCTCTCGCTAAAGTTATTACCATTGTCTGCCTCAATTACTGCTCCTTTCTTTATATTTTACTCCCTCAATTAGTTTGAGTTATTGTTTTATTTTACAGAGCCTGGGGCACCTCACAGAAGGAAGTTTGGGAAGAAATACTAAGTCAAAATATTCTCCAACTCTTTTAATCATTAAAGCTTTCAGGAAACTCCATCTTTTTTCCTACTTGTCCTGCAGCGAAGCAAGTCTGGTGTGTACACATACCTTTTATCATGAACAACTGCACTGTCACAACACTCAACAATATAAATAGTCACACAACGAAGTGTGAAGAGAGGCTGAGTAGAAAAAATATTTTTGAGGAAAAAAAATTACAGACTAAAGTCAGTTTGCATGGATTTAAAAACCCAATGGAGTAATTTATTGGACAAACATCCCAATGTAGCATTTTCAAACCACAGTAATGTATTAATGCATAAGAATCAGAAAGGAGATGTTTACTCTGTGATAGCTGAGAGAAAACAAGATTACTTGTAAATCTGATTTTTCTAAAAATATTCTGACAGGACCCCTGGTCTCAGCTACCTAACAAAACACTGCCAGCTCTAACTCTTAAGGTTTTTTCCATTTAAGAGCAGTGATAATAGGTGGAGCATTTGCAAGGCCCTCTACTGGCCAGCCTGAGCTAGCATGAGTTTGACCATTACCCTTAGAACACTGTAGTCAGTTTCAACTCTGCAGGAAGAAAGCTCCCTCCCTGCTATCCATCCCCTTAAAAAAAAAAAAAGCCTAAAAAAAAGGGTCAAGGTGCAAAAACCAACATCATCATCAAGAGGTCTGAAGGGACATGAGCAAGAATCTTGTCAGAATGATACTTTCAAAAAAGCAGTTACAGGCAAGTACTTTTGCCTTCTCTAAAGAAGATACTCCAGGAATGAAATTCAGAGGGATGGAAAGAAGCTTGAGGGAGGCTGTTGTCTCCTCCACCCCATCGCACAAAAATGTTTTCAACAGACAACAACTATGTCAGCGGTTCTCAAACTGTGGGTCGGGACCTCAAAGTGGGTTGCGAACCAATTTTAATGGGGTCGCCAGGGCTGGCTTACACTTGTTGGGGCCTGGGGCCAAAGCTGAAGACTGAGCACCACTGCCCAGGGCCAAAGCCAAAGGGCATCAGCCCTGGATGACGGGGCTCAGGTTATGGGCCCCCAGCCTGGAGCAGAAGACCTCGGGCTTCAGCTTTGGCCCCGGGGCGGTGGGGCTTTGGCCCCTCCCATCCAGGATGGTGGGGCTTGGGTGGTCTCAGGCTTCGGTCCCCTCTCCTGGGGTCGCGTAGTAATTTTTGTTGTCAGAAGGGGGTCGCAGTGCAATGAAATTTGAGAACCCATGAACTAGGCCAATGCAAATAGCGCAACCAGCGATGCCTGAATAGGTATTTTAAAACACACACAGAACAAAGACCTCTCCAAAATTTCCAGGATAACACAGGTAGCCTGAAGAATGTACCAGTAAAAAAAAAAAAAAAAAAAAATCTAATCAGATGTTTTGCCACTTTAAG
>NW_020690660.1:0-1785 GCF_002925995.2 Terrapene triunguis
AAGGGGAAAGCCCCATTAAATCCCATCTAGCCCATCCCCCCAGGACCCGGGCAGGAACGTTTCCTAAGACCTAGGCTTCCAGCCCTTCCCTTGGGGGCCATTCCAGCCCTTCAGTCTTAGGAAACGTTTCCTGGTTATCCAGCTGGAGGTGTTCCACTTTCTTCAGTTCCATATTACTGCTCCTAGTTAGCTCTTCCCCTCAGACACCCGGGGTTTCCACCCTTCCCTTTGCAGAGGCAGGTCAGGCGTGTGGGGCTCTTACCAGCTGCACAGAGCAGGAAGTTGTAGGTCGTTTCCTTCTCAAGCCCTTCAGACTTTGGGTTGGGGAGGAAAAGGGAAGGGGAAGGAAAATGAGAAAGGTGAGAACCTGCAGAGACACTGAGCACCTGGTTTCAGAAACATCTGGCCAGGGGTGATGGGGAGAGATGGGGAGAAGGGAAAATGCTGGGGAGAAGAAAGAAAGAAAGAAAGAAAGAAAGAAAGAAAGAAAGAAAGAAGGAGCAGGGCATGAATCAGAGAAAGAGGGAGACTTGCAAATTCTCATGTAATAATAATTCTCATGAAGCCAGCAGATAATAGTTGGAAATCGGCTACTAACAAGTTATTGCCTCCTCATTCCCAAGGGGAGGATATTGCAGTGTTCTACCATGGGTGATTAGTTGCTGCTAGCACACTGTAAAACGTGGACTTTCCTTGTTACACAGAGAGAACTTCCAGCTTTACACCATAAGCTGATGCTGATAATATGCTGTGATGCTAATGAAGGGATGTAGGGGCTCGATCCTGCCAAGTGTTTAACTTTAAGGCTGTTTGAGGTCAATGGGACAAGTAATGTGCCTAAAGTAAAGCTTTGCTGGGTCAGGGCCAAAGCGCTCAGTGCCCTGAAATGACATATTGTAGTGACTGCAGGGCCACCTAGAAATTCACCATTACACACTGTGGCCAATTAGTCCTGTAGGGCTACAGTAGTGTTGGTGTCACTAGGCATGACCCTAGGTAACTTGGGAGGGTGGAAGGCCACTAGTGTCAATGAAGCCTTCCTGCACTAGGCCCAAAAGAACCAATCTTCTCCCATGTTTAAACTCTAATCGACCTCACAAGCCAGATGCAATTGGAATGTGTAAGCAACCAGTTATATGTGTGCAACCCCCTGCTCACACCGGTATCAAGCGGTAATAATGAGGCCTGCATGTTTCTGGCTGAAGGGAAAATAACAGTTCAAAGGGAAAAAGGACAAAATAACGGTTTAAAGAAGTTACTAACAAGCTAGGCTTATAGCTGCCAAGAATGACTTAACTGCTTAAATGTAATTGCAATTTGCTTAGTAACTGTTACCAGGGAAGGGAGGGGTAGAGAGGGAGAAAGGGAGGGGGAAGGGGGGGTGAGGCTTAGCTGCAAAAATGTATAAGAAGAGAGAAACTGCTTATGTTAGTGTGCTTGATTTGAGACGTGTCAGTCTCCTTGCACCGCTTTGGGATCCCAAATAAACTTTGATTGCTTCTCCATCCTGGTGTGTTCATTGGCGCGAAGCACACCGGGCAACGAACCCCGCTGTTGCTGTCCTCGGGCACTCTGTGCCGGCAGCAGTAGGGATAGAACTCAGCTCCTCCTGCTCCAAAGGCCCAGCCCCCCATGGCTTGAGCTAAAGAAGAAGCCCTGTTATTTATTGAGATGACCCAAAACAATTTTGACTAAAACTCAGGAACTAAATGTTGTGAAAAAAGTGGGTTTAGTCAAGACAATTTTTGTTTTTGGAACACACCCCTCCCCCGCAAATTTGTATTC
>NW_020690661.1:0-2864 GCF_002925995.2 Terrapene triunguis
GGCCAGGCTCCGTACCCGGGATGGAGGTGCCCAAGGCCACGAAGACCACGGCATTGACGGAGTCCTTGAGGCCCACGGTGCAGCCAAAGTGGGAGGCCAGGTCCCCGATGAGGGCGGTGAGGAGCCCGATCACCAGGATGGAGACGCTGAAGCAGGCCCAGCCGTTCCAGTACTCGGTGGGCGGCACGCAGGCGAACAACACCTTCCAGAATACCGTCAGGAAGTGCATGACATAGTCAAAGCAGGACGGGAGCTTCTCCTCCCGCCCGTCCTCCTCCTCTTCCTCATCACCTGGCGGGGAACGGCAGCATGTCAGCCAGCGTGCCAGCGCCGCAGTGCTGAAATGCGGCCACTTCTGGGGTGGGGCGCGGGGCTGGGTATACATGGATCCCTCACCTGTCACTGAGATACAGCCCCTCTGGTGTGGGACCTGGGGGCTGGTTATCTAGGGTCCCTGGCCTGGCACTGAGATGCAGCCACTTCTGGGGTGGGGCATGGGGGCTGGGTATACATGGATCCCTCATCTGTCACTGAGATACAGCCCCTCTGGTGTGGGAACTGGGGGCTGGTTATCTAGGGTCCCTGGCCTGGCACTGAGATGCAGCCACTTCTGGGGTGGGGCGCAGGGCTGGGTATACATGGATCCCTCACCTGTCACTGAGATACAGCCCCTCTGGTGTGGGACCTGGGGGCTGGTTATCTAGGGTCCCTGGCCTGGCACTGAGATGCAGCCACTTCTGGGGTGGGGCATGGGGGCTGGGTATACAGGGACCCCTCGTCCAACGCTGGATGGAGCCACGTCTGGTGTGGGGCGCATGGGCTGGTTATACAGGGATCCCTCACCCAGCGCAGAGATGCAGCCACCTCTGGGGTGGGACACAGGAGCTATTTATATAGGGATCCCTCACCCAGTGCTGAGATGCAGCCACCTCTGGGGTGGGACACAGGAGCTATTTATATAGGGATCCCTCACCCAGCGCGGAGATGCAGCCACCTCTGGGGTGGAGCACGGGGGGGCTGGTTATACCCAGGCCAGCCCCGGCACCCACCTGCGCTCACGGTGATGGCATCCAGGAACTGCTCCCTCCAGGAGTGGGTGCCAATGACCAGGGCCAGGTTGGTTTTCTTGATCAGCTTGTCCACGGTGTTCTGTCGGGGACGGGGGAGGGGCTCAGTCAGTCTCCAGGTACCAAATCGGGGGGGTGGGGGTGGAAGGCGGAAGGCACTCCGTGTGCCCCTCCACGAGATGAGTTGGCCAGATCTCAGCTCCATTCCCAGGCTCGTGGGCGGAACGGGCCCTGGAGAGCGACCCCCCTGTCGCCCCCTAGCAGTGGGTCCCTGCGCTTGGGCACATTGGCGGCGGGGGGTGGGGGGGGGAACCACACAGGCCCCAAATTCCCACCTGGCTGCCTTAGGGGTTCGAAAGCGGGGTGGGTGTCGCTGTCCTGGGCTTGAGCATCGCAAAGGGACTCAGGGACCAACTAGCCCCCGGAGAAGCCACAGGGCTGGCACTGAAAGGGGGTCGTTCGGCTTAGCCCACCCCCCCCTTCCACGGCCTCTCGGGGAGTGTGGTGGAGAAAGAAAGAAAGAAAGAAAGAAAGAAAGAAAGAAAGAAACCTGCAGTCACCGCAGACAAGCCCAGCTGCCCCACACGCCCTGCTGTTATCCCATATTGGGGGGGGTCAGTTCTACCTGCCCCCCGGAGGACGATAGTCGCCCCCCCCCGCTTTGCTGCTGCCCCACGGGCGGGTGGGAAGGCCGATACACCCTACGTCTGCTCCCCGCCCCCTCCTTGATGGGCGCTGTGGGTCAGGCGCTGCGCCGGGGGGATGGAGCGTGAGCCGCTTGAAACGAAGGTCTCGGGAAGGAAGTGTGGCCTAGGAGGTGGATCACTGGGGGCTGGAGGCCCTTTCTCTGCTCTAACCACTAGCCCGGTGGTTCTCAACCTGGGGTACGCGCACCACTACTGGGTTCAGCAACCCATCTCCATCCCCTCCCAGAGCTGCTCCCGGCTCCTCTGGGCCCCCTGCGGCCTCGCAAGCCCAGCGGAGGAGAGCAGCCTCATTGCCTTAAAGTCGTACGACTCCTCGATGATGACTTCCAGCCGGCAGTTCTCCCCCAGGATCGGCTTGCCCATCTCGGCGATCCTCCAGGCTTCCTCCTCCTCTGCCGAGAGCTTCTTGTCCCCGTCGGCTGGACAGGAGACAACCCGTGAGCCTCCCAGCCGCCGCCTCGGTTTCCCCTCAGGGACATCGCTGGACCCTCTCCCCCCAGCATCTGAGTGCCCCCCACCGCCTGTAACATGTTTATCCTCCCCACACCCGGGGTGGCAGGGCAGTGCTGTTGTAGTACAGATGGGGAAACTGAGGCCCAGAGAGGAAATTGCCAGGCCAGCACCGGTGTGAGCGGACCAGCCCCTGGGACGGGCTAGATGCGGAAGGCGACGCAGTCCATCGCCCAGGGACGTCCCCTCCCGCAGGCGGGGCTCTGCCCCAAAGCCGATATCCCCACTGCGCTTGGTCGGCTTTGGGTCCGACGGCCCAACGGGGAAGCTGGAGACAGACTGGAGACAAGGCGTCGGTTTGTAACAGGGCAGGGAACAACTCACCCAGGGTGGCAGCGGGTTCTCCATCATGGGCATGTGTAAATCGAGACTGGCTGTTTTCTAGAGGCTCGGCTCTAGTTCAAACAGAGATTGGTCTGGGCAGGTCTCTGGCCTGGGCTCTACAGGGGATCAGATTGGGTGATCACAGAGGGCCCATCTGGCTTCAGAATCTGTGAATCTATGGGTCACATCCCGAGTGATCAGGATGATGCTACTGTCAGCCAGTGGCCATAACACTCATCCATCCATCCATCCATCC
>NW_020690661.1:3336-3639 GCF_002925995.2 Terrapene triunguis
GACCCATCCATCCATCCCCATATGGACCCATCCATCCATCTCCATACGGACCCATCCATCCATCTCCATACAGACCCATCCATCCATCCCCATATGGACCCATCCATCCATCTCCATACAGACCCATTCATCCATCCCCATACGGACCCATCATCCATCTATCTATCCCTATACACTCCCTCTCTCCCAGAAGCTCCGGGAAGCCAGGAGCCCGGCATTCCTCCCCATCAGCCGCTCACCGAAGAGAAGCTGCAGACGCCGTTGCAATTCCAGGCAGGGGGGCTGAACCAACGTTTATACTGG
>NW_020690662.1:0-3244 GCF_002925995.2 Terrapene triunguis
GGTGGCTGGGATGCGTATAGAGGCTGACAAGCCTGCTACCGCCTTGGCCCACAGAGATGGCGCTTTTCGCTCAGACAGCAAAGGCTCACGCACTTAGATCCAGAGGGCCCATGTTCCATCCTTGCTACTAGTGTTACAAGTGGTGGCCCGTACGGGGATAAAGCCATGAGCTGCTGGCACCCAGCCACTAGGGACGTGACACACGCTGCCGGCGAGTCACACCATCCGTCACGTCCCCTCGCAAGGGTGATTCTATTTTTGCAAGCGGCCACCAGTGCTCTCTTGCGGCTGAGGAGATAAAAGCATTGGCTGCTGCTGACGTCCAGGAAGAGCCCTGGCAGCTGGCAGCCCCAGCCCAGCATCAGCAACTTGTCGCTGCTTATTTTGCAATAGAGGAACCAGAGTCAGCAAAGATTCCAATGAAACCCTGGTGGCCTATGGCCCCAGCCTAGCCAGCGTTGAAAGAAAACTCAAAGCACATCTCGCTTAAAGGGTTACGTCGCGCTGGGAACACGGAGCCTGATTCTCGGTTACCGCGTCCCGCACTCGGCACAGGGGTGAGGGAGTGCCTTGAAGCCACCTGTGCACTCTCTATATTCAGGGGCCATGCAGAGCCTCTCCTGGCTTGTGGTGTAAATCAGAGCTGCTTCGGGGCTGCTCTAGCTTATGCTTGGCTTCCCCTGGCTCCCTGTGGGCACTGGGATGCAGAGAACTATCCCAGTGCAATGCACTCTGGTCACTGGGCACAGGCCCAGAGCAGAGCCTTTGCACCAGCTGGGGATGCCCCCATGGGCAGAATGGGCCTCAGAGGCCCTTTCCACCCGCAAGGCCTCTTGATGCTGACAGAATGGCATGCAGCCGAGAACAGGGCCCACGGGGGCTGAGGGAGTCTCCGAGCCGGGTCTCCTGACTCCGGCTGGCACGACAGGACTAAGAATAGCGGTGTAGACGGTCCTGCTTGCACTCCGGGCTCTAAAACCCAGCAAGGGGGTGGGGAAGGGGGGGCTCCAGTGGGAATCCCCAACCCCACAAGCCAGAGTCAGATGCCCCCGGCTCTGAGACTCGCTATCATGGGGTGGTTTTTTGTAGTGTAGACGTACCCTGGGCCTCCCTTGGAGTGGAGTCATGCTGGGGTGAGGGAGAGAGGAGGACCATGGTTTATACAGCTGGGCAGCCTGGATTGTGAGGGGAGATGCAGAACATCCATTATTCTAGGCAGGTTCTTTTGCAAAACGGTTGCGCTACATATTGGGGGGGGGGTGTCTTTTTTATATTTTTTTCCCCCCCCCCCCCATGATGTGCAATGCTTTCAGCATCCCCCCTCCTTCACCCTCCCGCTGCTGTTGTATGAGCGTTCCACCACGTGACTCCCCCCCCCCTCCCCTGCTCAGAGGTGGGTGGAACCCGTTTCATTCATAAATCCTCTGGCTTTTAAATCAAAATTAAGGTGCTGGGGATCGTTGGGAGCTCATTGGTTTTCCCCGTATATGGAGCCCATGAATTGCAATTAGGTGAGTGCCTCCCTACCCCGTCCCCCAGCCGTGATTCCGACCCGCGGTCACAGCTGAGGTGGTTGTTGCCTCTTGGCAAGCAGCGATGCCTCAAGACTGTGATTTTTTCTCTCTCTCTCTTTCAACCATCGGGCGCTTTCCGTGGACGAAACAGAGTTTAAAAAAATGGAAAGGCAGCCGGACCCTCTCTTGCACGGATCAGGTGTCTGGCTGAGGAATTGCATGCCTTCTTGTGCTGGGGGTGGGGGAGTAACCAGACAGAAATGTTGTTTACAGAGGGGGGGTGCTGCATGCCATTCCTTCTAGCGATCGCGTTGTTTTTAAAAGCTGGATTGGACTCGAGGGTGACCCTAAAAGGGGGGGAGGCGGCTGGCTCGCCCCGGTCCGAGCGATGCTGAGAGTACTCAACCCATGAACCCGATTTCCGTGCACACTAGGGAACGCGAGCAGGTGAAACTGCCCAACAATGCTCAGGCCGGGCTTTCTCGCCCACCGCCAGACAGAGCAGAAAGGCACCTTGGGGAAGATCCCGGGTGACCGCGATGGGAAAAGCTCCCGAGGGAGCCGGGGTGGACAGGGAGCCACTCGGCTTGTGACAGCTTAAAGCGGGGGCGAGAAAGAGCCGCCGGGGGCGAAGGTGCAGCGGGAGTGTGTCGGGTGCGGCGGAGACCCTGGCTGTGTGTGTTTGTTCTGCATACCGCAGGGCGAGTTCGCTCTGGGGGTTTTCACCCCTCGGCCCGAGGGACCAGACCCAGATGTGTTTAGTGAAACCACGACCGACCCGCCATCATCATCATCTTCATCATCCTTACAGGCAGCTGGCGAGACATCCCTTATACTAATACATTAAAAGGAAAAAAACCAAAAACCCCTCCAAACCCCAGTGAAAAGATAGAGCCTGGCTGGCAGAATTAATGGATTAAGATTCTGATCAGCTGATTGTATTACTACTGGTCCTCTGCGTGGGTGATGCAGTCACTTCCGTGTGTGGGGGTGAGAGAGAGAGATGGGAGTCGGGGGGCGGGGAGAAAAAACCTCCAGGGGTCCTGCTGGGGCTGGGGCGAGCCGGGAGGGGTGAGGGTGGGAAGCTGCCTGGCTTTCAAGAATGACCTCTTTGAAAGGAGACTCTGTGCAGCAAGAAGGCAGCCCACCCGCCCCAGCATTTCGCGGTTGATTTTTGACATCTGGTGAGAGGATGTTTAACTATCTGCTGAAATCATGAGTACAGAGGAAGCCGCGGAGCAGGGAGTCGGCGGAACGTAGGTGCTGGAACTAGGGGGGCTGCCGCCTCCCCCCCCCCCCCCCGCTTGACGTGGTTTCCATCCTATCCAGGGTTTTCAGTTTGGTTCAATGGCTCTCAGCCCCCCCTTCCCCGCTCTGAGCGAGATGCTATTTCTGAACCCTCTCCCCAGGGAGGAGAGATCGCTTTCTTTTTTGGCCATGACGCTAATAGCAGCTTATTATTTGTAATGGTCTGTGACTGGAGTCTGTCCACCCCTTTCCTTATTAGAGTAAGAGGTTATTTTGGTCTGGTTAAAACAAAACAAAAAAAAGGCAAATACGTCTTCGCCTATATTCACCCGGTCAGCTGACCTCGATTCTTTCTCTCCCAGCTGGAGAGAAAAACGAAATGTCAAGTAAAAACCTATCAGGAATCAGAATGTTAAAAAAAATACTAATACAGATTTGTATGTGTTGGATTCATTTGCTAACACAGAGAGAAACCCGCACAC
>NW_020690663.1:0-1667 GCF_002925995.2 Terrapene triunguis
AGCATAAGCTTTCGTGGGTGAATACCCACTTCATCAGACGCATGACATGGGTATTCACCCACGAAAGCTTACGCTCCAATACGTCTGTTAGTCTAGAAGGTGCCACAGGACTCTTTGTTGCTTTTTACAGATCCAGACTAACACGGCTACCCCTCTGATACAGGTCTACACCAGGAACTTTCGCTGCTATAGCCAGGCTGGTTAGGGGTGATTTTCTCTGACATTTCTATCCAGGCAAATGCCCTAGTATTAGGGGCATGCACAAAAATAAAAATTTGGTCGCTTTTGGAGGGGCACTTTGTGCTCTCCGTGGCTGGAGAGGCTGGCCCCCCTCCTCCCCCCCAGGCAGTGGCGCTTGCTCTTCACCCCCTGTCCCGCCCCAGGGCCAGTGGAGCTCGCTCTCCCCACCCCGGTGCCAGAGGAGTTCTGTGCCCCTGCTGATTGGGGGGCGGGGGGGTCTGTGCCCCTGCTTGCCCCCTGATGCGCAAGCCCCTACCTAGCAGGGATTCACTGAACAATTTTTTTTGGTGGCCTCAGAGCGCGGCCACTCTGACAATTTTTCCAACCCCAAGCCCCACCGCCCTGGGCTGAAGCCCAGAGCTAGGGCCCAGGGGCTGAAGCCTGAAGCCTGCTGAACACACACTGGCCCCACATGTCTGCAGAGGCGCTGCCCGGAGCCCCCCAGGAGGCTGCGTGGTGCAGGGCCGCTGATCCCCTGCTGGCGGTGCCAACAAATGGCAGGGCAGCCAGGAGCAACAGCTGGGTGCTGCAGGGAGGGGCTACTCCTTTGCCCCCCGTCCCCGCCCAATCTCCACCCAGGAGGCTGTTGTGGCCGCAGAAAAATCCCCTGGTGACCGCATTTGAGAAAAGCTGCCCATAAATGTGCTTTTGGCGGCAGAGCTAACTTGGCTTGCTGAATTGAAATAAACTATAAGGGCAAAAGCATTTCTTTTTGCCTGTATAAGCTGCATCTATCTACACTATAGGGGTTTTGACAGCAAAACTTTTAAGAGTAGACTGTAAAGATGATCAGAACATCCAGGACTATTTGGAAGGGAAGAGGGTACTTGAATTCCAGTTTCCCATTATTGTTTGAATTTGCTGGATATGCTGCAAGATTCCTCCTCCCTTTACCATTAACAATTCTCCCCCATGGAAACAGCCCCCCCTGTGAAATTCGAAAACTTTAGAGCCTTTAACTAGGAGTAATAACATCAGTCAAGTGTGTTTTCCTTCAACTTCTTGATTCTTGCTCCTTCCTACCACAAACAGAAAAAGAGTTTATCCTAAACCAGTGGCAATCCAAGCATTTTACAGTAACAGGCATTCTGAGAAACAACTTTGCCTCCAGCCATTTTAATCCACTTGATTTTGACCTTGGCTGTAGAATAAAGCACTGAAGCCGCTTCGGAAGCTCAGCGCACACACAGCAGCTGAAATTCTGTTGCATGGATGGAGGCTGAGCTACATTTACAGAAGAGCTGAAACAAAAGACTGACTTTGAACAAGCAGCCTGGCTGTTATCAGCGCTTTGTGTACAGAACCTGGGCCTGACATTAGCTATCTGCTCTGCAAATACACCGTTGGAGTGCAAGGCTTTAGCGCATCTTCCTCAATGCAGCACGCACAGCTCGTGCTGTCCATGTGCTCGCCTGAACACAGAGAGG
>NW_020690663.1:1767-13833 GCF_002925995.2 Terrapene triunguis
GGGGGGGGGGGGGGGGGGGGGCTGCACACTCCGGCAGATCAAAGCAAGTTCAATATAACGCGGTTTCATCTATAACGCGGTAAGATTTTTTTGGCCCCCGAGGACAGCGTTATATCAGGGTAGAGGTGTAGGTTGGGGTTGGAATTGCATTCTGGGCATGGATCTGATAACAGTTACCTCAAGTCCTTCCCTCTGCTCCTGAATGCCTGGATCCAACACTGGCACAACAAACCAGATTCTACCTTCACTTATGGTAGTGTAAATCACAAGTGACTCTGCTGAAATCAATGGTGTAAGTGAGAGGAGAACTTGACTCAGCCTGTCTACACCCCCATCTTGAAGGATTTATCATCCGACAGCAGGAACCAAGGTGATTAATGAATTCCCTTTAAAATGAAAGATTATATAAGCACAGTAGTAGGTTTCTGCTTTCACCAAAGAAAGTCATCATTTCCTATTTACATAAATAATGGGACAGATGCTTTAGTCATACAATCTTCTTTGCTGGCTTTCTTTTTATAGAGCGTCTTAACTGCTAGGTGCTATTACAGGGGGAGAAATTGGAGATGCACGAAATTATATGTAAAGCCACTCAAAAAAAGGCAAAGCTTCGTAACCACCATCTTTGCAGCGTGTCACCCACATCAGTCTCACCAGCATCCGGTTATATAAATATTAAAAAACAACCCAAAACCAGAGTTTATATGCTCAGCAATGCCCTGAGGATTCTGGCAGGCTGCAATGGGAGCAGAGGAAGCCCTCTCACTGTTCCTGGCAAGTAATCAGCCATCAGAGAATTTCAGACCTTACAACAGGGTGCTAGGCAAAAGGCAATCTTGGCTACTGGGGTCCCTTTTTATTCAGGGCCGTAGGACTGTAGCCAAAACTCTGAATTGCATCTTGAAGCGAACAGGTGGCAGTGCAAAGAGCATGAGCACTTGCTGCCTAATCTGCGCTTTTGTGCTGTTAAAGTGCAACGTAAAAACGCAAGGTTATGCTTTAATTATTTATATTACAGTAGCACTTAGACTGGGATCAGGGCCCCATTGTACAGGGACTGTAAGAAACTTTCCCTGCCCAAATAAGCTTACAAATCTAAATATACAAGACAGATAATGGGTGAGAGGAAAGGCAACATTATCTCTATTTTACAGATGGGGAAACCGAAGCACCAAGCGATTAAGTGACTTGCCCAAGGTCACGCAGGAAGTCTGCATTAGAACCAGGAATAGCCCAAACTGCACCATGCCAAACATCTAGCTACATCTTGTTTATTTCATATACATGATAAAAACGAAGTTAACTACTTACAGACAATAGATTACACAATATGAAAAGGTTATCTGATTCTATGATTATTTTTAGAAGCAAGCTGTACAAAATAAAGGCCTAGGGTTTTATGCGAGTGTGTGTACTACCACAGCCTTCATGACTGTGACATGAGAACATGATGATTCCTACACTGAGTGACATCTCTTGTTATGCAATTTCCTAACCTTCTCAGACATCTCGCCATTCTCCTCCAGCCACCAGCTTCCTCCTCCTTGCCATCCTGCCCTGTTCCCACACATGAATTGCCCTTCCATCCTGCCATTAATTCAGTAACCTCAGACACGTATGCAGCCTCTACCATTTAAGTGTAAGTACTTCCTGGAATAAAAGTGTGTAACCTTTTGATACACAGCATGAGTTAGTACCCGCATCATCAGCCTTAACCGCTCAGGGCAAATGTTACCAGCATGATTTTAAACATAACACTATCTAGCAGAGCAAATCTCTGGACTTCAATAGGTTGAGCAAATTCTGTTCATAATATAAATACTCTTCAGGTCAGCTCCAGTAAGCACTTCAGTGCATTAACATCTTGTTCAGATCAGCTGATTTTCCTCCACATCAGGTTTCCTTGCATCATCTCTCCCTGTGATGTTCTGTTTCCTGGGAAAACAGCTGTTTCCTGGGAAGACAGCTAAAAATAGCCTGCTGTGCATAAAGGAACTTTCTAGTATTCCCAGAGTGTCTCATACTCCTACATCTGGGAAAAGGAAAAAAAGGCAACAACCTTAAACAGCTATGCAAACAAAGCCAAAACCTTGCAGTACTGGATTATGAATATGCAGCCAGACCAGAGTTTCCAAAGTAAAAGTTACAGCCATCGTGTCCACCAAGACACTGTACTGGTTAAAATTACTTTCATGTACCAGTTGCAAAACTTTAGTTCTCAGGACAAGTTACACAGCGTTTATTGCTTCAGCCTCTCGTAAAATCAAAATAAAAGGGGTTCTCAATCGATTTGTTCTTCATTAGGAAAGAGAAAGCAGTCCAGAATCAGAAAGGTCTAAGATAGCTAAAAGTATTGTCTACTCTCTCCACCCTCACCTACGTATTACAGACAGCAGAAACACATGATCACAACAGAAATGGATTTTTCCCATGATGTGAAGAATTCCCATCAGTGCCAGAAGGGCCACAAAGCAGCTAGTAAGCAGTTATGACAAGAACTGATGGGAACGCCTATGTAACTACATACAGGTGGGGCTGGAACAATTTGTGTAGTGAGGGTACTAAGAGACATTGAACCGAACTGTAAACCCTGTATATAATGGAAACCACTTGAAGCCGGGGGGTGCAGTAGCACCCCCCACACTTCTAGTTCCAACACCTATGACTACATAAGTATCTTAACTGCTAGGTGCTATTACAGGGGGGGAAATTGGAGATGCACGAAATTATATGTAAAGCCACTCAAAAAAAGGCAGAGCTTCGTAACCACCATCTTTGCAGTGTGTCACCCACATCAGTCTCACCAGCATCCAGTTATATAAATATTTAAAAACAAAAACAAAACAAAAAAACCACACAAAAAACAAATAACCCAACCCAAAACCAGAGTTTATATGCTCGGCAATACCCTGAGGATTCTGGCAGGCTGCAATGGGAGCAGAGGAAGCCCTCTCACTGTTCCTGGCAAGTAATCAGCCATCAGAGAATTTCAGACCTTACAACAGGGTGCTAGGCAAAAGGCAATCTTGGCTACTGGGGTCCCTTTTTATTCAGGGCCGTAGGACTGTAGCCAAAACTCTGAATTGCATCTTGAAGCGAACAGGTGGCAGTGCAAAGAGCACGAGCACTTGCTGCCTAATCTGTCCAGGTTGCTAGGCTCAACATTTGATTGTGCTTTTCTCTTTTTACCTCCCACTTTCTATATTTGCAAAGACCTTGACATTCATACTTAATGTCTGCCCCAGTACACAGTGACTTTATTCTAAAGAAGCTGTCAGCAGCCCAACAACCTAGTCTATGTGCACGACTCCCGAAACTTAAAACCAAAACTCAGCCAGAAAGAGAAACCTGAACTCAGCGTTCCTAGACCAAACATAATTGTTGGGGGAAAATTAAGAATGAGCAATGGTGTAACCCTAGAAAACACAGAATGGGACAAAAACTGCTACGAGCCCAGCCAAGGCTGCAATGAAGGATAATTTAAGACCAGATTGGAAGGCCCTTAGCAAATGCTTGACAGTGTGAATAACACTTCACTCTTACATAGCGCTTCTCATCAGTTGATCTCAAAGCACTTTACAAAGGAGGCTAATATCATTTACCCCCATTTTAAATATTGAGAAACTGAGGCACAGAGAAAGGAAGTGACTTGCCCAGGGTCACCCAGCAGGTCAATGGCAGAGTCAAGAATAGAATCATTCCCTTCAGTGGGAACACTCAGGTAAATAATTGCTCATTTACACAAGTACGGGGCTCACAATCTACCTTCTACTGTTTCATTGTGTGCCCATCTTCATCCTAGGAAAACTGGAAGCACCGAGAAAAGTTTCCCCAACAACTGAATTTTGAGTCATCTCAAAGCAAAGGGGTTCTGGGGTGAATGCTCTTTACAGAGCTTTTCCCCAGATTTATTTCGCGGTGGAAAGTTCCAGTCTGTTTTTCTGCAACATGCCACATGCTCCAGCAATGAACACACAGTGGGGACAGTTAAGCAGGTCATGCCTTCCATGTTTGAGCACTGCATTAAGTGAGTGAAATAAGCCAATGCATACTCAGGGACTGAAGCAGATTTTGTATTAAAATAAGTAATGAAATAAGGACAAGCAGACAAGCCCCTTAATTATATTAAGCATTCAATAAAGTTCCAACTAATAATTGTGTTACCAGGTCCATGAATTCTTGCAAAGCATTTTCCTGTTTTTCAGATCAGTGCTGTGTTTAGACACTACTCAGGAAATAGAAAGACCTTTTTCTTATCAGAGAACACAGACCGGTGGACAAGCATAGGACTGGGAGCCAAGAACTCGAGTTCTAATCCAGATTTTGCCCATGACTTACTATGTGGCCCTGCAAGTCATGTTAGCCTGTCTCTCCCCGTTTCCCCCATCTGTAAGGTAGGGGAGTTAGTACTCTCCTCCTCCCAGAGGGTGTTGTATAGTGCAGCGCAAACACTAATCCTTACAAGTATTAACCTCTGCTGGAGCAATTTGTTAGGAGGTCTCCTCTGCCCTATTCCTTATTGATTTAAGAAAACCCCACAAATCTACCTGCTACGGCAAGTGCTCTACACGGAGCAATATCGTAAATCCTGAAGCTAGTGCAGAGAGTGGCAGCTTGTTTGTTAAATAGAGTCCTTCACCATAAACACATGGCACCAATGTTTTGTGACCTGCACTGGGTACCCAGTGGCTCCCAGGTGAAGTTTAAAGGTGTTGGTTTTGATCAATAGAGCCTTAAATGGCCTGGGGCTCACCTGCTTGAAACACCTCTTGCGGATGCAGTGATGCCACTTAAAACATTGGCAGTGATCAAACTAGAGCAACTTTGGATGCATCTGAGAGTAGCCAGGAAGGTTCTCTGTGAAGACTCCTTGTATCTTCCTCATCTTTGGAATCTGCCCACACACCTTTGGTCTGAAATAGCTTGAGCTGGTTGACCTCCAGGGCATACTGCAAACCCAATCTTTTCCAGCAGGCTTTTCAAGAGGGCTTCTTCACTGGCTGTTTCCTTTTGGAATCTGCGAAGCAGGGGAGGTTTTGAATTGGACTCCAATCCTGAAAACACTTAGGTGCACACATAATTAAAAAAATGTATTAAAGCTAATGTTAAAAAAATTATATAATACATAAGTTGGGAAAAGAGTGTCTGTACATCTAGGTATAGTGCTTAGATTATCCACATATACAAATTTCAGAGCCGTAGCTGTGTTAGTCTACTCATTCTTTTCACATATACAAAGTTAGTTTTTAAAAAAGTCATATGATACAGAGAGTACACAATCAGCAATAACCCACATTTAGGTGAATAGATTTAACAATACAGTTCAGATATTAGAATCCGAATACTCGGGTACATCACTCATGAAGAGTTGTACAGAGATTTGGTTATGGAAAACACACATGAGTGGAGATTGTCCCTCAGTAATTGAGGATTAGGTTGGTTGTCCATTTAGAAAATACAATCCATGAGGAAAATATTTGTTACTTTCCTGACTGCACTTCTCATCAGCACTCCAGCTCATCCCTCCTGGTGCTGCCGATGTCCGGTGATGTGTTCTATATAGATGTCCCTCGACCACCCAATGGCATCTGACACCATGAGTTGCTGCATCAGCCAAGCGTACTGTTGACCGATTCCGGATTCTCTCAGCACTCGCTCTTATTGGGGTCCCATGTGCCTAAGGCTTCGACGATCAGTGCGTGTGTCTGGACCTGGTAACCCTTAGCTCTCAAGGTTTTGGCTAGAGGGGCATATTTCTCTACCTTTCGAGCTCGACCATCGTGGAAGGCCAGGGTCCTGTTATCTAATGGCACTGTGATGTCTACAATGATGATGATCTTCTTCTGGTCCTCGTTGGTGATGACGATGTCCCATCACAGTTGGTTCCAGGAATGGCGGACTTTATGGCAACCTTCCCCACAGGTGGCGGAATGGTTCTGGCCAGGCGATCTTTGATGGCTTTGTATTGCAGCTGGCAAGCTCTCGCATGGGGCTTGCAGCTACACAGGACGTGAGGTAGCGTCTTGTTGCCGTAGCCGCACTTCCTGCATCGCTTGTCCCGATTCCCGTGGCGAACGGCTCCATTCAGTGGGACGCAGTTGAGACGGGCCCTGTGGATGAACCTCCAGCCGGCAAATTGGGTGAAGCTGCCTCTGGGGAGGAAGTGGTTGCTGGCATCCCACTTGCACGTCACCTCGAACACCTTGCCCTGGTCCGGCTTCCGTTTCAGGGTTTCCACATATTGGCAGCGGATGGCATCCTTCAGGGTCCTCTCCAGCATGCTTCTAGCTCTCGGAGTGATGATAGTGTAATATGTATTATTCACCAGTGGCACCAGGACTTCCAGCTCCTGGAGTTCCTCACACCATGTCCAGTGGCAGCCAATACACTTCTCCAGTCATCGCGTAGCGGGCACAAGTCCAGAGTGAAGCAAAGTCTCTCCTTCTCTTCGAAATTCGCCTTCCAGCAAGCCGCTCAGGTAGGTGGCAAAATCTTGGTTGGACGAGGTCCTGGCGATTCGCTTCTTGATGGCATTCTGCGGAGCGCTTTCCGCGATGTTCCTCACTGTGAAGTCTGGGCATGTCAGAAGGTGGAAGGCGCGAGTGATCACGGCAACGTCGCACAGATCACCCATTTGAGGGACATTGGCGCCACCTTGCCTGTGCAAGATGTACACCAGTTCATTGGTGGCCCTTTGGGGAAGAAACATCCACTTCTTTACCAGCTGCCGGATGGTGCTGTCTGCCTTGTTCAGATATACCTTCGCCATGGCAGATTCCCTCAGGACGAATGCGATATGGGGCATCAGGAAGCTGTTCAAGGCGTTGATCTTCTGCCATGGTGCCAGTAGGGAGGAGTTGATCCTGGCCACATCTCTGAGGATCTCTGCGATAGCATCCTCAGGTGTCTGCTGGACGTGGAAACCTGTCGGCGTGCTGAGATGTTGGTACACTTGCCCATCCTCGAGGAAGATCATGGGTTCACCCTGGATCTGAAAAGACATTGTCTGGACCGAATCCCTTCTACTGCCATCGATATGCAGGGATGCACACTCCCTGGCATTGAAGCAGAGTCCCATCCAGTTGGCAACCTGGCTGGTGACTTACTCACGCAACTGGTCTCACTGGTTTGAATTGGGACTATTCACCTGGGTAAAGCTACACATGTGGGATGAGTTTGTGGGATCAGGGTGTTAGTTTGTAATGCCTTTTTGCTGCATGGTGGTTGTAAAGACCCCCTGCCAGTTCTGGAGGGGGAAAAGGGAGCATTACAGCCTCCATTTCAAAGGAATGATTCCAAGAATACATACTATTTTCACTATGCTGTAGGGCCAGATCTTCTTCCCACTGACTTCAATAGTGCAGAATCAGGGCCAGAAGGAATCCAGACTTTCAAATGGGTACAGTTCTGTTTTTCAACTCATCTCTCATTCTTGTTTGTTGCTGATTAAATCCTTCTTGCCTCAGACTCATTTTACCAATCCACAGCACAGGAAGATTTGCTTTGCTGTCATTAGTGTGATCCTTAAAAGGAACACTCCATCTAACAAAACAAGAATAAATCAGCAAGAACCACTGTGACTGCCTAAGTGTATGCAGGATTGGGGCCTTGGATTAGGAGCTCTTCCAAAGTTTGTTTGGACAATGCCTAGCAGATAGCCCAGTAGCACCCCTAACTATCTACATGTCTTAGGTTTTCATATGGACTTTATCACCATAGTAACATAGCACCTAACAATCTTTAATTGTAAATATACTCAAGCAACAAATAATGGGTGGGAGAGAGATACAGCACACAACTCAGACATCCGTATCGGCTATCCCCAACAGGCCCCCTATTGAGCCCTTACAGCTGGCTAATTTCTCGGATATCTTGGTAGAAACAGGTCTAGAGGAAGAATTTAAGTTCAGTGCATTAAGAGTTCACATGGAAGAAAGCAGGAAGACAGAAATGAACAGGGGCAGAGGGAGCCTCTGGCAGAGATGAAGAGGAGTGGTTGGTCACATGGTTAAGAGCTGCAAGTGTTAAATAGGATAACCATGCTGTGACCACCTAGGAATTTCACTGTCACCACTATGCTGCATAAAACAGCGTTATGAATTTCACATAGATCCTCTGGCCTCAAAAGTGCAGGCTGTGAGCTTCAAGGAAAGACTCCACGACTACTTTGTTATTTTCATTTTTATAGACATTTCTGTGGTGCCCATCACAATCATATATTCGCAATACAGGGACCGAGCACACAGTTGAGCAATTCCAGCCCAATCCAATACAGGGTAGTGGTGCACATTCACACTAGCTTGGTTTGTTACAGTACCATTACTGCTGTTGAGTGTGAACAGTTAGTCACATAGATGATTGACAGCAAGGATAGACCTTCAGCACAGGGATCCTTTTCTATTAGTGTCTCTGTACAGGGCCTAACCTACCTGAAATCCACCTCCCTGTGCCTTACGGCCAAACCTGTGGTCACAAGGGTGCTTGAGCTAGATCCCCTCATTATAAAAGAGGGGACGGTTGGCAGGGTGTTTCCTGTGACAGCCCAAGTTTGGTGACTTTCTAGGTATGCTACAAAAGACACCTGTTTAATAGGATATCCGGAGAAGCTGAGGTTAGGTGGCGAAGGGGATGGCTCAGGTCCTGTGGAACTGATTTTCATGCTGCTGAGGATCAATTTAATTATATTTATTGTACAATTATGTTGGGGCACTGGAACCTTGGATAGGCATCTTTATTATCTACACAAATGAACAGACAGGGCCCCCATCTCAATGGCGGAATCCAGGTACTACTGTACTTAAGGAAACATGTACTACTCCAAGCCAGAAGGAGAAAGGTATTGCCTTTAGAAAACAGCTTTGTGGGTTTTAATTTACTGAATGAATCAGTATTGCTAGCCTGAAAAACAGAGTATAAAAAGTTGCAATGGTTCCTGGCATTTCTGAGTAAATAACCTTCCCAGAGAGTTCTGGGCTCCACCTTTTAAAGAGTTGTAAACTTCTGCCCTATTTTTAAACTTATTCTTATGTCAAAGTTCAGTATACTACATGCAGGATCCTGGATGTTCTGAAAGCGACTAAAAGATGGAAAGGCTACAAAAAGCTCTCCTTTCTCCTCCTGGAGAACTTTCTGTAGTAATAAAAATACCGTGTCTCTTTCTGTCATTTTATGGTTGAAATTTCTTAAGAGAAAAATCCTCCAATGCTGGCACTAAGTAATTAAGTGGACTAAATGAAATTGATTGCTGATCTTAATCTAGTTAATAGTGGAGCCTTGCTTACCTCTCAGAACATTGGTCTGTTGCTAAATAGAGGAATTCAGTCTCCAGTGTCTTCTGGCATCTTTTGGAACATTAGGTTATGCAGTTTCACAGCCTTGCTTTTTAATCGCAGCCTATACAAGAAGTTCTAAATATGCTGTGAATTGGGGGAGAATGTTTGCAGTTAAGTGATGGTCTGTCAAGTTGCCTAAAGACCAGAGGCTAAGGCAGACCATCACTTAACTGCAAACATTCTCCCCCAATTCAGAGCAGCTCTGCCTTTGGATGTCCTGCAGCTCCCATTGACTTCAACAGGAGACACACATAAGGGCAGGATTTAGCCTCAAGTCATTCGTTTACCAAATTCAGCAAAACATCAGTTATATATGATTTTTTAATTACACACGCTTGGATATCATAGCAAACACAACTGACTTTTCTCAGTCTGGTCCCAAGACCCACCAAGTTAGGGTATGTCTTCACTGGCAACGTTGCAGCACCAGCACTGGGAGAGAGCTCTCCCAGCGCTGTAAAAAACCCACCTCCAGGGGGGAGTAGCGTGCTCTCAGCGCTGGTGCACTGTCTACACTGCCACTGGGGGGGGGGAGGGGGGAGTTTTCACCCCTGAGCAAGAAAGTTGCAGCACTGTAACGTGCCAGTGTAGACAAGGCCTTAGACTCCTACCTTTACTACCTAAGAGCAGCCTTGCAAACCTGTCATAATTTGCCAGCCCTGGCACAGAATCCATTGGCTTTTATTATGAAGACAATGAGAACACACAGTTTTATAATTCTGATCAATACACACACAAAAAGGCTTTAGTGTTAACAGCAGGTCAGTACAGAAACACTCAACTGGGTAGATGCTGCTTTTTAGGTCTCATGTCTGAAGCAAAAGCCTCTGAACTGTGCTCTTATGTAACCAAGAAACAAAACACAAAGCCTTTAAAGCTATTAAAATTCGCTTCGGACAAGACTGAATTCCAGCATGTGGTCGACCACAACTATCAACTGCCATTACCCTTCCCAAGTCATCCTCATAAAACATTCACCGCTAACCCTCACTGCTAAAATCAAGAAAAACAAAATCCACCCCACCCTTACATCCCTGCACCTGAATCTGAAAGAAACCTCAGGATTCCAGGCGTTCAATCATTGCATTAAAAGAAAATATTCTAGCCCTGCCACACTTTTTCATGACATGGTCTCTTCCATAGTGCAGACATGGACCCAGTGACCCCATCACAAACTGCTCTTTTCCCTTTGCCTCAGGCTGCACCCGCCTTACAGCATGAATGCATAATACATGTCCTCGGAATGTTCCTTTCCCCTACCAGGAATAGTCAATATGCACAAGTTGCAGGGTCTAGAAAGAACAGATTATTACACTGACCCTTCCAGGAAGGTAGTGACATTTATACAGAGTCCAAACTTCACTCTTATGGGGACGTTCTCAAGAAAGAGACACACTTTTTATCACTGAGGTGTGGGAGGGGGAAGAAACACTAAACCATTCAGCCTCCGGAGGAATGAACACAGACTGTTATGTTGCTATTCCCTGGTTCTTTCTAGCTTTTCAGATGAATGGCAATTGCTGCTCAGGGTATCCCTGGATGTGGCACTCCAGTGCAGTCCTGTTTCCAGCCAAGTGACCCCCGTATAAAATGCCCACAAAGTCCATACCAAGGGCTGACCAGGGCTCTAAGCACCTCCCTACTACCTTCTCCATTACCAATACCATCAATTGCTGACGCCATCAATACCGCACCAAAAATACCCCCATTCCCTTAACAATCATAAGGCTTTAGACTTGCTTGCCTCTAATGATGCAATACTTGAAAAAGATGTTTTATTTTGCTAGGATGCAATACAATTCCACTGCAGGGAGGCAGCAGCAGCAACAGCTTACACAACCTTATTGCAATGGCACAAACAACAAGAATGCAGGGGAAGGAGGTGGATGAGACAAGGGAAGATTTAAAAGACTGAAGGAAAACAAACCAGCAGATCAACAGCAACCCAACAGCTGATCGCAGGTGACATGGAGACAGAGAAAGCAACAATACTGTAGCATCAAGTGTTTGCACTATCTAAATATATGTATAAAAGGATGGGGAATTGCAGCCCAAAGGGAAAGTTTCCAGTGAGGTTATGAGCAGCTGAAAACAGGTTATAATGAAAAACTCAGTGCAAACCAGAACTGCAATGGTGGCAGCAGGCATGCACTATGATCCAGAGCACCTCCAGATATCACCACCACTTTGGCCTGTACTGTCAACAGGTATATCCTATGTGCCTGCACTAGAGCATGAACTTTTTGGATCATGGATTGTGCCTTCCATGTCCACACAGCACGAAGTACATTGCCAGGCAGGCAGTCGGCCCTAAACCCCAGCCTTGGCTGCTGATGAAACGCATGTTCTACCATGTGTGTGGAGGGGTGTGTGTGTGTGTGTGTGTACAGCTAACACATGTGAACCTATTAACCCCATCCCTGCCCATACCCGCTTCCCCCCACACTCCTCTGACGCACATGTGGGTGGGCGAGTATGTGTGGGGGATGGTACTTCCCCTTCCTCCCCATCCCACGTGTGAGACTATTCAAGTCTCACCCTCCCTATACAAAGCCTCTTCATAACCAAAGCCTTTTAGGAGACTGATTCTAGAGAGATCAGCACGAGGGGAAGGGAAGATGAGGCAGGGAAGATGGGGGGGGGGGGGCTGGGAAAGCAGGAAAAGGGAGAACAGGTGAAGGGCAGGGGGGGGGAGAGCCAGGACACCCGAGGAGGAAGGAATGGGGGGAAGGAG
>NW_020690664.1:0-10255 GCF_002925995.2 Terrapene triunguis
TGCTCACCTGTCCCCGTCGAACCTAGTTTAAAGCCCTCCTCACTAGGAGAGCACACTTATACAATTACCAGATGACACCAAGCTAGGAGGGGCTGCGAGCACTTTGGAGGACAAGATTAAAACTCAAAATGACCTTGTTGATTTCAGATCAATTCTCCAGATTATAAAGATGAAATTCAATAAAGACAAATGCAAAGTACTACACTTAGGAGGGAAAAATCAAATGCACAAATACAAGACGGGGAATAACTGGCTAGACAGTAGTATTGCAAAAAAGAAACCTGGGTTATAGTGGATCACAAAGTGAACATGAGCCCACAATGGGATGCAGTTACACAAAAGGCTAATGTCATTCTGGGAGGTGTTAACAGGAATGTCATATGTCAGACACGGGATGTAGTCGTCCCACTCGTCTCGGCACTGGTGAGGCTTCTGCTGGAGTATTGTGTCCAGTTTGGGGTGTCGCACTTCAGTAAAGATGTGGACAAATTGGAGAGTCCAGAGGAGAGCAACAAAAATGATAAATGGTTCAGAAAACATGACCTTTGAGGATTGGTTAAAAAACAGGTATGTTTAGTCTTAAGAAAAGGAGACTGAGAGGGGACCTGATAACAGTTAAGGGCTGCTATAAAGAGGACAGTGATCAATTGTTCTCCATGTCCGCTGAAGGGAGGACAAAAAGTAATCGGCTTGATCTGCAGCAAGGGAGATTGAAGTTCGATAATAGGGAAACTTTCTAACTATGGGAGTAGTTCAGCTCTGGAACAGGCTCCAAGGGAGGTTGTGGAATCCCCATCACTGGAGGGTTTGAAGAACAAGTGAGACAAACACCTGTCAGGGATGGTCAAGGTGCACTTATTCCACCTCAGCACCGGTAGCTGGACTAGAACCTCTCCAAGCCCCGTCCAGCCCGACATTTCTGTGATTCAGTGATATCGAGGGGCAGAGAGTTCATCATGCTGATCACATTGCTTTACAATGTCTGTCCTTTTGTTGTTTAAATCAGTTGTATTTTAATTTCATAGTGTCCCCTTGTCTGAGAGAGTAAATAGATCCTGTGTATTTACCTTCTCTAGCCCATTCATTCTTCTGTATCCCTGAAGCATTTCCCCTTATTCTTCTCTCCATATGAAATATTTTGTTTTGTCAATCTCTGCTCCTGTGAAATTCTCCCCAGGCCTCTAGTCATTCTCATCATCGCTGTCCAATCCCCCTCGGTTTCTGTTAGATCCTCTTTGTGATGGGACGGCCGGCACTGAACACGCATTCCAGGGGAGGGTGGCCCATTGATTTCTATGGAAGCAGGGTTTGAATGAGCTCCCCCCCGACAGCTAGCTGGGGAGGGGGAAAGGCTTCAGGCCCAGACTGTATTGACATGAACACTCCCACTCGGCCGAGGTATCCAGCAGACAGAGCTGTGCTGCCACAGGGATCAGCTCTGGCTGGTGTTGGGTTACAATCACTTTGTGTTGAATGCAGGGGAATGAAACGTAGTTCTCCTGATTGCAGGAGTAAAGGGCAGCAGATCTGTGCTTAGCCTGGCCTGTCTGAGGGGCTCACCCTCAACTGAACTGCACTCGCCAAGCAGGGGTTTTGGGTGCCAGACCCCAGTGAAGGTAAGAGGGGGTGGGGTCAGGTGTCCCTGCTGGGAGGGGTGAGCTCTGCCTGAGAGTCCTAGGCATGGTTTAACCTGCCCCTTGCCACTGTTCAAAGCTAGAGCTAATTAAGGCTCTATTAGGAGACTTCTTTTGTTAAGTGATCACTAGCTCTGAACTCACCTGTTGTGGGACAGCATTTCTGCCCAGCCTGCTTCAGCAATGCAGCTTCCCCCACTAAGAGCTGAAAGTCACTGAGCGCTGGGTGGAGCCTCCAGAGACTGACCTACAGAGGTCACAGTAGAGAAGCAGGTGGCAGCAGAAGGGGATGGTGGCATCGGTGGCAGGGCAGCCAGCGGAGCGGTGAGTGGGCGGCCGGTGGGGCAGCGAGGCTGGGGAGCAGGCAGCGGAGCAGCTGGCAGAGCAGCGACTCCAGAGCAAGCGCTAGGATGGCAGAGCGAGCAAGGTGCCTTTTCTTCCCCCCAACTGCAGGATGGGAAGTGAACTCACCCAGATGCACCTCTGAAGTCTGGCTCGTCACTGACCAAGGACAACCCCTGTGAGCGGGGTGTGGTGGAGGGAGAAGGGACAGGCACGTTGAAGGAACTTTTGGTTGTAAAACTCAAGAACCTGAGGCAAAGACCCTGCCCAACGCACTCTGGGGTGGAGGGTTTGCTCCTGTTTTATGTTTATGAATCCTGCCTGCAGCGTTTTCCCAAATGAATGTCCGGTGACTTCTCTCCTTTCAGTCAAAGTTTATTTTTTGCACTCAGACTCTGTGCGTGGGAGTGGGGAAGGACAGCCTCTTAGACTTGCCTCGGGGTGTGTAGGGTGACCAGATGTCCCGATTTTATAGGGACAGTCCGGATTTTTGGGTCTTTTTCTTATATAGGCTCCTATTACCCCCCACCCCCATCCCGATTTTTCACATTTGCTGTCTGGTCACCCTAGGGGTGTGTGTAATTCTCCCAGGTTATTGGGTGGGAGCTTGAGCCGGTTCTGTGTTGTACTGTTGAAAGGGAACCCCTGGGTATTGAATCCGGCCCTGGTTGCTGTCGACGTCCCCTGGTGGAAGGGTTACCTCTGTAATGCCATTGGAATAGCTCTGATGGCATTTTCCATCCCGTTCCTCGGGCATAGAATCATAGAATATCAGGGTTGGAAGGGACCTCAGGAGGTTATCTAGTCCAACCCCCTGCTCAAAGCAGGACCAATTCCCAACTAAATCATCCCAGCCAGGGCTTTGCCAAGCCGGGCCTTAAAAACCTCCAAGGAAGGAGACTCCACCACCTCCCTAGGGAACCCATTCCAGTGCTTCACCACCCTCCTAGTGAAATAGTGTTTCCTAATATCCAACCTAGACCTCCCCCACTGCAACTTGAGACCATTGCTCCTTGTTCTGTCATCTGCCACCATTGAGAACAGCCGAGTTCCATCCTCTTTGGAACCCCGCTTCAGGTAGTTGTAGGCTGCTATCAAATCCCCCCTCATTCTTCTCTTCTGGAGACTAAACAATCCCAGTTCCCTCAGCCTCTCCTCATAAGTCATGCACTCCAGACCCCTAATCATTTTTGTTGCCCTCCGCTGGACTCTTTCCAATTTTTCCACATCCTTCTTGTAGTGTGGGGCCCAAAACTGGACACAGTACTCCAGATGAGGCCTCACCAATGTCGAATAAAGGGGAATGATCACGTCCCTCGATCTACTGGCAATGCCCCTACTTATACAGCCCAAAATGCCGTTAGCCTTCTTGGCAACAAGAGCACACTGTTGACTCATATCCAGCTTCTCGTCCACTGTGACCCCTAGGTCCTTTTCTGCAGAACTGCTACCTAGCCATTCGGTCCCTAGTCTGTAGCTGTGCATGGGATTCTTCCGTCCTAAGTGCAGGACTCTGCACTTGTCCTTGTTGAACCTCATCAGGTTTCTTTTGGCCCAATCCTCCAATTTGTCTAGGTCCCTCTGGATCCGATCCCTACCCTCTAGTGTATCTACCACGCCTCCTAGTTTAGTGTCATCGGCAAACTTGCTGAGAGTGCAGTCCACTCCATCCTCCAGATCATTAATAAAGATATTAAACAAAACTGGCCTCAGGACCAACCCTTGGGGCACTCCGCTTGAAACCGGCTGCAAACTAGACATGGAGCCATTGATCACTACCCGTTGAGCCCGACGATCTAGCCAGCTTTCTATCCACCTTACAGTCCATTCATCCAGCCCATACTTCTTTAATTTGGTGGCAAGAATACTGTGGGAGACTGTATCAAAAGCTTTGCTAAAGTCAAGGAATAACACATCCACTGCTTTTCCCTCATCCAGAGAGTCAGTTATCTCATCATAGAAGGCAATTAGGTTAGTCAGGCACGACTTCCCCTTGGTGAATCCATGCTGACTGTTCCTGATCACTTTCCTCTCCTCTAAGTGTTTCATAATTGATTCCTTGAGGACCTGCTCCATGATTTTTCCAGGGACTGAGGTGAGGCTGACTGGCCTGTAGTTCCCCGGCACCCTGGCACCGTTTACTGTTTGGGCGGCGACTGGACCCAGAGCAGGTGTTTTCACCGAGCTGTCCACAGCGATGCCCAGGCCTTTTCTGGGGTGGGGACAGTTAATGTAGGACACTGTGGTGGGTGTGAATAGCTGAAGTTTTTCCTTCTAATGGGTCCCATCATGCCCCGAAGATCTGTGTGTAGAGAGGAACCTTCTCACCTGGACCTCACCCCTCCCATGTGGAAATGGGGGGATGAGCCAGCTCGGGGGCACTGTCCCCCTTTCCTAGGCCGACTGCGGTGCGGTGCGGGGAGTGGCTGCACAGATACTGCAGTGGCAGGGGAGCGGATGGGGATTTTCTTGTTTCTCCTAGTGCAGCCAGTGCTGTAAGGAGGGTCAGCAGTACCCGGGCAGGTTTGGATGCCCTCTATTTTTTCCCCAACTCAAATCCCAAACCCAAATGTTCCTCAAATAAACAGGTGCCAAATGCTTCTTTTTTCTGAAACACTAAGTTGGGCCCCGGGCTCCTCCCCGGGTGACAGTTACCTGTGATGAGCGAGTCTTTGCGGCAGTCGTACAGCATCCCCAGCTGGAACGGGCGGCCCAGAGCCGGCATCTTAATGGTGTCATCTGACCCGGCCATTGTTCCACACCCAGACGCTCTCCCCTCTGTCTGACCTGCAAGAAATAACTGGGGTTACACTTAAGTTTCTGGGGAGCAGATTTAGAATCGAGTCACTGGCTTCCGTCTTCAAAGTTTTTTCTGAACATTGCCTTGGTTGTAAAAGAAAGACGTATCTTCTAGTCTCCACAGGGGACAGGAGAGGAAGAAAGTCACCCAGATTTACCTCTCCCTTTTCTCACCTCAGATTATGAATTCTAAATGTTATGTTTCAAAGCAGTGCCGTAACGAGGGCGAGGCGAGTGAGGCACTTGCCTCGAAGTCTCTCCTTCAGCGACAATTCGGCGGCAAGCCCTACCCTCCGAGAGGGACTGAGGGACCCGCCGCCGAATTTCCACCGAAGAGCCGGACGTGCGGCCCCTCTCCCTTGCCTCGGGTGCAAAAATCCCTAGTTACGGCTCTGTTTCAAAGGAATTGTTCCTTTTAGCAAGAATGGGAAATAGTTACAATTTGACGCAATTTAGAGAGATGTGAACCACAAAGCAAAACCCCTGTTGTTTTTTGCAGCTCTCATGTGCGATCCCAGACATGTTGAAAGAATGCTGTGACATGCCAGCAAGCTGGATGTCCTGATAGGTGCTAAGTTGCAGCCCAGGAAGCCATAAATACCTGCTGCCCAATGGTTAAGAAGAGAGGTAACAGCTCTTACTTAACACAAGCCAGAACATGTCTCTGAAGCAGGGGTGGGCAAACTGCGGCCCGCGGGCCGAGCCGTTTTAAGCCGGCCCGCGAGCTCCCGCTGGGGAGCAGCGTCTGGGGCTTGCCCCACTCTGGCGCTCCAGCCGGGGTGCCGGGTTGGGGGCCGCTCCAGCTGGGGCGTCGGGTCGGGGGCCGCACCATGCAGCTCCTGGAAGCAGCCGCATGGCCCCACTCCGAGGGTCAGGGGCTGCTCCACATGTAGGAGTCGGAGAAGAGACATCCCCTCCCGCACCCCAACCCCAATTTTGTGAGCATTCATGGCCTGCCATACAATTTGTATCCCCAATGTCGTACTCCACAATTGTAGCTGAGAGATTTCAAATGATTTAGGAAATTTGTCTAGTATTAGGAATTGTCACTGATTTATAGTTAGCAGGATGAAAATGTGATTGTTAGCTTATACATGAGTAAGTCTGCGAGTCTTTCATGGAGGTCATGGAAGTAACGGATTCTGTGACTTTCCAGGACCTCCAGGACTTCTGCCCCCAGGGCTGCCCCAGCACCTGGATGCCCCCGGGGCCAGCCACACCGGACACTGCTCCGGCGGCCTCAGGCAACTGATCCCGGGCGCTGCCACGGAGCAGCGGTCCGGGAGCAGCAGTGGCAGGGCCCCGGGCCGACCCCCACCGGAGCAGCAGCAGCACTGGGACCACGCCCCCCCACCCCAAGAAGCAGCAGTGACTGCCGGAGCACACACCCCCCCCAGCAGCAGCCTCCGCTGGAGCACCCCTCCTCCCCCAGCACCTAAGATTTAGGTAGGGGTATTTTTAGTAAAAGTCACGGACAGGTCACTGGTCGTGACTTTTTTTTATTGCCCTTGACCTGTCTGTGACCTTTACTAAAAATACCCGTGACTAAATCATAGCCTTATCTATGAGTATTAAGAAAAGTATAATTCGTTGGTATTAAGCTGTGGTTTGTTTCGGGAACAATAGAACATAGGACTGGAAGGAACCTCCTGGGTTGAGTCCAGTCCTTTGATATCGTAGGCAGGCCTGTCATATCGTCCCGTACATAAACTTACCGAGCTCCTTCTTAAAACTAGTCCGTCTGCCCCCACTGTTCCTATTGGACGTCTGTTCCACAGCCTCAACCTCACTCCACTGAGGGTTAGAAAAACCCACTTTCCAACCTGAATTTACTCATGGCCAATTCATGGCCATTTCTTCTTGTACCAACATCATCATTTGGCTTAAATAGCTCTTCGCCCTCCTTCTGTAAGACCTGGGGGTTTCAAACGCAGGCCTGCAACGCAGCCAACATCTCCATGCAGCTACAACCAACTTGCACTCGACTACCCCGACCCTTTGTGATCACAGACCATGGGACGTCCCGCCTCCATGGGTCTGTCAGGCAGAAGCCTCCTGGCTCCTGATTCGCTCCCTGCCCTATATAAACCCAAGCGGTGCTCCAGGAAGTGTCCAGGCAGCTGTGAGGATCTCCCGTAGCTGCCATGACCGTTCCTGCTCTTGAACTGCTGGCTTTGACCTTGGCTTGATACGGACGTCACCTCCTGACCCGAACCCTCAAGCCTGACTTGGACTCTGACCCTCGGTATCAGCCCCGTCCTGGAACCTGACTACGAACTCCTCCGCTCCTCTCTGTCTCAGGTTTGACCCTGATCTGACCCTTGCTCCTGACTGCCCTTGTCTGAATCCCGGCACTCTGGTGCTCACCCTGCTGGTGTTTTATAGAGACCAGTCCCAACCCCTCCCAGCCTTTGTTTTACTAGACTACACAAGCCAAGCTCTTCCAGTCTCCTTGTAAGAGAGGCCCCTCGTTCCCCTGACGATCCAGCAGCCTTCTCTGCACCCCGTCCCAGGTTCAGTTCACCTTCCTTGAACATCTCTGACTAGAATTGCACATAGTACTGTATTCTAGATGAGGTCTTACCAGTACCTTGCATTAATACTCCCCTATCTCTACAGGAAATGCCTCACCCAATACGTCTAGGATTACATTTGCCTTTTTCATAGCGTCATCACATTGGTGGCACATAGTCCTTCTGTGATAAAGAGAAAGACCTGGCTGTATTAGTTCTTTGTCATTTCCAGCTGATGGACCCTCCGCTTATAGCAGAAATTCTTGGCAATAACCTTATATGCATTGCCGTGCACTTTGTAAATATTATTCCATTTCAAACATGCATCTGACGAAGTGGGTATTCACCCACGAAAGCTTATGCTCCAATACGTCTGTTAGCCTATAAGGTGCCACAGGACTCTTTGTTGCTTATTCCATTTCTATCACTCCAGTCCTCCAGGTTATCTGATTCTGTGTGATATTCCTGTCCTCCTCTGAATCCACAATGCCTTCCAACTTTGTATGCAGTGTTGTTGTAGCCGTGTTGGTCCAAGGATATAAGAGATGAGGTGGATGAAATAATATGTTTTATTGGACATCCACCTTGTCTTTCCAACTGTGTGTCATCTGGAAGTTTCATTAGCAAACTCCTGCTTTTTGGGCCAAGATCATTAATGAAAGTACTAAATAAAATCTTTGAGGACCTCCACTAGTAACCTGCCTCCAGCCAAAGAGTTCCCCTTTCAGCGCAACTTGTTGTCTCCACTTTAGCCAGCTCCTTACCAACATTACAGTCCTTGTAGCAATCCCCACTTGCTCGTACTTCTCTAGTAAAGGTAGAGTTATCCAGAACAAAATATACAGTAGCTAAGAAGATTTGAGATTATTTGGAGTAGAATGTTGAACTTAATTAAGAATTATGGAAATTGATTAAGTAGAGAATCAAAATGTTGGGAATAAAATTCCTGTATGTGAAACTGCAATAGATAAATTCCCCTTTGAAAGAAAAATGATTAAAATGATGAAGAATAAATGTCAAACTCCAGAATTAAAGAAAAACTTTGAGAAAGATGAACCGACATAGCACAGAATGTGAAAAGACGGTTATAACCATGTCGAACGTTGTGAGAATTATCGGAACAGACCTACAAAGACTTTAAATAGATTCTGTTCACAAGTCAGGAAGTTAAGAAAAGGCTTAAAGACGGGCTTTCAGGAGTCTACATCGCCCTCTCCTGGACACACGCAAATAGTTCTCCTCCTCCGACCTGTCTTCAGAAAGATGCATTACCAGCCCGGTCGCTCCCTCAAAATGTGCAAGTATCCAACAGAAAGGTGACAACATTCGCACCTGACCTGTTTTGGGTAGGAACCATCTCTCCCTCTACACTTCAATGGGAAACAATACACAAGTAAAGACTGGATCTACACAGTCAAAGCAAAGCAGTAACCATAGCAACCAGGGTACCAAAGATCAATGCTCCTGCCATGAAGAAACTGCCTTGAGTTCTGATGACATGGGACGTGCTCACTTCTAGACAAAGTGAATCACCTTAGCCTATGTCTAACACTTGGGAATTCTCTTTAACCACGTCCTTCATGGACAAAATCCTTGGAGAAACTTGGGCCTATTCCTGCATTCCTACCCAAAACCCCAGCCTTGAGAAGGAGGTTACTTTCCTGAAGAAACAAAGACCTCGAGAAATCCATTGTTCTCAAACTATCATTGTCTCCAAACTGAATGGTGAGAGAGAACTATCCTGCTTCAATAGAGAGAGTGGGGTAATCAATATTTTTTCCTCTCAACAAACCCCTAGGCAAGCTCTGGGCTCTGAAGGGAGACCAGAAGTTCTGTGGGGAGAGAACGATGATTTTCTAGATAATTAACCACTTGGACCAAACTCCTCTGTTCTGTCATTCCAGGCTCTAGTCCTGGTGGACCCCTTTCGAGGCAAACAGAAGCTGAACTTAACTTCCATAGGAATATTGCCAAACTGCTGTTCCAAATAACTGAGAGGCAGCCCATAAATAAGGCCAAAGAACCAGAAAACTTACCACTGTCAGTATCACAGAAATCTAAAAGTCCTTTCTATGATGGCAAACTAGAACGTGGTCCTTAGAACTGCGAGCTGTTACTGCTGGGGGAATTCTGCCCCACGGCCAGGCCGGGCAACTTGGGAATCAGACTCAGAGGCGTAACACACACTGACCAGTGGGTCACCAATGCATGTGCAGAGCTCTACATATCTGCACCCAAATTAGTGGACGAGAGCTACTTATATTCCTAGATTCTAAAACCAGAGGAGTCCACGGATATCAGCTAGTCTGACCTCCTGTATACCACAGGCCCGAGAACTTCCCTGAATTAATTCCGGTTTGAACTAGAGCAGAGCTTTTAGAAAAACATCCCATCTTGATTTAAAACTGACAGTGATGAGAATCCACCACAACCCTGGGTAAATTGTTCCACTGGTTAACTGCCCTCACTGTTAAACATGTGCCTTATTTCCACTCTGAATCTGTCTAGCTTCAACCTCCAGCCATTGCAGCATGTTATATCTTTGTTAGAATACAGAGACCTTATCAAATATTTGTTCCCCATAGGTACGTATAGACTGTCATTACGTCATCCCCAACCTTCTCTTTGAGCTCCTCCAGTCTATCACAATGAGGCATGTTTTTTAATCCTTTAATCCAGAGGTTCTCACACTATGGCCCATGGACCACCAGTGGTCCACGAGCTCCATTCAGGTCCATGGATAGTTCCCTCTAAGGTGCACACAAGAGAATGAAGGGCCACCTTCAATTCTTCCTGCCAAAGGTAGGGGCCCGGGCAGAGACAGATGCATCATGGAGGTGAATGCCTGGCTGCGAAGATGGTGTCGCCAGGAGGGCTTTGGCTTCCTCGACCACGGGATGCTATTTGAGGAAGGACTGCTAGGCAGAGATGGTGTTCACCTTTCGAGGAGGGGAAAGACCCTATTTG
>NW_020690665.1:0-8534 GCF_002925995.2 Terrapene triunguis
GTCATGCATTGCAGTTCCTTTCTGTCAGTTCTTTCTCTGCTTCCACACAGAACTGCAGTAAAGTGGAACAATTTTCAGCTTGTGTGATTGGAGAATATCTGGATGCATATTATAAGCCTGTCCTCCATCAATGAGGAAAAGTTAAGGTGCCTTTATTATTCTTTTGTTCCACTCTTTCTTTCTATGGGGAATTTGCCAATGCGATATCACTGTCTTTCTTTCAAACAAATAAAACTAAAAAAAAGGCAATGGCTGTTGAAAATAGCAATTCCAGTCCTATAATCCACTGAGAAGAATTTCTTGCTCAATTTTATCGTACTTTTTCTACAGCAAATTACAGTGGATCAGTATATTTGATTTGGGAGAATTGAAGTAACAGCTGCCCAAATTGAGCTTGAGCACTCCTGAATTTTTAGGTGTTCAAATCTGGAAGGCAGGTGCTAGATTCCCTTTCTGAATATTAGCTAAATCTGGAAAGGAAAAGTCAATTTCTGCTTCCATGGCTCAGAAGTGGAAATCCTCCTAAGTGCCTGATACTGTATCTAAAGCTGCCCAGGTCCTCTAGCAGAGCCTCCCCTCCCTTACTTTTCATTTTAAATTCTAGTGGGAGCCACATACCTCCCTTGCTAGGTTTCAGATAGAGAGGGGCACTGTCCATTTAGGCCACTCAATTCCTTCTTTGCAGGCTGCAAGGTGAGGTCACATCAGGATCCCTAATCCAGTCTGGGGAAGTCTTCTGAAGGGAATATCTGGGCCAAAGCCTTCTACTCCTTGGGCACACTTGTTCCCCATTCACAGTGCCACCCCGCTCTAGCAATGAGCTCTCCCTTCACAACAAGCTGCAGCACGAGGTTTCAGCTACCATACTCCCTCCCCCTCCCTTTCCTGTTAATAGCAGCCAAGGGAATGCTGGGAAACGTAGTTCTTTCTCTGCTCCAGGGCTGACTCTATAGGCAGGGAGCTAACCAAGGCCTGGTCTACACTAGGCTTTTATGTCGAATTTAGCGCCGTTATATCGAATTAACCCTGCACCCGTCCACACCATGAAGCTATTTAGTTCGACATAGAGCTCTCTTTAAATCGATTTCTGTAATCCTCCCCAACGAGAGGAGTAGCGCTAAATTCGACATGGCCATGTTGAATTAGGCTAGGTGTGGATGGAATTCGACGCTAATAGCTCCGGGAGTTATCCCACAGTGCACCACTCTGTTGACGCTCTGGACAGCAGTCCGAGCTCGGATGCTCTGACCAGCCACACCCCGGGAAAATTTGAATTCCTTTTCCTGTCTGGGCAGTTTGAATCGCAGTTTCTGTTTTGACACCGTGGCGAGCTCAGCAGCAGTGGCAACGATGCAGAGCTCTCCAGCAGAGATGGCCGTGCAATCTAATAGAAAGAGGGCCCCAGCATGGACGGATCGGGAAGTCTTGGATCTCATCGCTGTGTGGGGAGATGAGTCCGTGCTTTCCGAGCTGCGCTCCAAAAGACGGAATGCAAAGACCTATGAGAAGATCTCTAAAGCCATGGCAGAGAGAGGATACAGCCGGGATGCAACGCAGTGCCGCGTGAAAATCAAGGAGCTGAGACAAGGCTACCAGAAGACCAAAGAGGCTAACGGACGATCCGGATCCCAGCTCCACACATCCCGTTTCTACGAGGCACTGCATTCCATCCTAGGTGCGGCCGCCACCACTACCCCACCCCTGACCGTGGACTCTGAGGATGGGATATTGTCCGCGGCCGGTTCCTCAGCGGACGGGGAAGAGGAGGAAGGTTATGAGGAGGACGAGGCAGTAGACAGCGCTTACAACGCTGATTTGCCCGACAGCCAGGAGCTCTTCATCACCCTCACAGAGATCCCCTACCAACCCTCCCCAGCCGTTATCCCAGACACAGATTCAGGGGAAGGATCAAGCAGTAAGTGTTTTAAATATCTAAACATTTCTTTATAACATAACTGGCATATTTAAAATATTAACAATAGCTAAAGTGCTTTAAAACATGTAAACATTTATTTACAACAAAACACGAAGATTTAAAATATTAACAGTGGGTAAAGTGCTTCAAAACATGTAAACAGGAAAGTCCAACAAAACGGGAATCTGTGCAAAGTGTATCATGATTAGTCTGTCTTTGGGCGCTTCAATATATAGTCTATTTTCAAAAAATTTCACAATGTCCGCTTCATGATTATACTGCCCAAAACGCTGCACTCTTTTGTCCCTCCAAGGGCACCTAAGCCAAAAACTGGTCAATGTATCCGGGGATAGAGGCGACATCCTCCGGGGAGAACTCCTCATAGGCCTCCTGCAGGTGTTTTTCAAGCCTCATGAGCAGGTTCCTGGGCAGGGAGAGCTTATTAGGCCCCCCGTGGTATGAGACGTTTCCCTGCCACAACGCCAGCAGGTACTCGGGGATCATGGCCTTGCAGAGCATTGCAGCAAATGGCCCCGGTTTCTGCAGGCTGTCATGAAGCATCCGCTCCTTCTGGCTCTCCGAGACCTTCAGGAGGGTGATGTCTGGCATGACTCCCTGCTGTGAATTAGGTAGGGGAAAGTTAGTATTGGGACTGCTTGCCCATCCCTTTACAGAACTGCAACCGCCGGTTTACAGCCACGCGGCTTACAGCCGCGAGGGGGTGGGACAGGGCCAGAGTTCATGCTTGCAGGATTGCTGCCAGCAGAGACTCGCATTGCTTTCTATGTGAAAGGAGGCCAGTGCCACTCTTAAAGTTTTAAGCAGCCACAAGTCTACGGCTTACCATGTTTGCCATCTAGACAAAGTCCGGTGTCCTGCCCTGCTCCTCAGCTCGCCACAGCAAGACCGCAGGCACTGTAGGCGAGGGCCGAAAATTCGACCTTGTCCTCAGTGCGCGTGTGATAGGTGCTCTGCATGGTCTTGTTGAAAGACTATGTTCTCTGTTCACAGATACATTGATCTGTCTCAGGAATTCACTCCCTTTTTCCAATTCCCACAGCCACATCTGCCCAGAGGCTAGCGCACATTAGGAGGAGGAAGAAGAGGACACGGGAAGACATGTTTGCTGAACTAATGGGATGCTCCCGAGCACAGACAGCCCAGCAGACACAGTGGAGGGAGAACTTGTCCCAAATGCACCGGGCAAACATTGAACGGGAGGAGAGGTGGCGACAGGAGGACCGGCAGGCTACTCAAACGCTGCTTGGACTAATGAGGGAGCAAACGGACACGCTCCGCCGCCTTGTGGATGTTCTGCAGGACCGGAGGCAGGAGGAGAGAGCCCCGCTGCAGTCTCTCTCTAACTGCCCTGCCCCGCCACCAAGTCCCGTACCCCCCTCACCCAAAGTCCAAACACGGAGGGGCGGAAGGGGCCGTGAAAAATTTCACTCCACCCCTGCGGACTGCTCTACCACTAGAAGGCTCTCATTCCCCAAAATTTGAAAAGTCCTTTCCTAATCGCCTCACACAAGACCCCGTCCAAGTTTCACCCCCCCGTTCCATGTGCGGTTGTTAATAAAAAATACGTTTATGTTCATTACTGTTTCCATCCTCTTCTTTTGGAGGAGAGTCTGTCTGAAGGGGGGGGAAGGGGGTTGGTAATTGGACAGGACAGTCACCTTTAGCAGGGGGCAGGTGCAGCAGCAGGGCACATATACAGTGCAGAGGGTAGTTATTCTGGTGTTTGTTGTGGGTGGGTGTCTTGTTCTGTGTGGTGGTGGGGGGGGGGGTGTTGCTCTGTGACTTGGTGGCGGGGGAGGGCAGTTACAGATCTTATGCAGCGGTCCTTACCCTGGATCACAGAGCCGCGCAGCAGGGGATCTGTAACCCTCCTCCCCCTGCAAGACAGTCACATAGCCGACACATACACGCAGTCCCGCCCAGGAGGGCTGTCAGGCTCCGTTGAAACAACCAGTCCACCACCGCGGAGCCTGTCATTCCTGGAGTTTAGAAGCATCATTTGCATCACAACACTAAACCCGCCCCCCGCCACAGTCTGCGTCCCAGGTTTAAAACATTCCCGCGAAAACAGTAATAAAGACAACGGTGTCCATTAACAAAACAGAACAGATTTTATTTTTTGGGAAGGGGGTGAAGGGGGTATGTAACTGGAGAGGATAGTCGACGGCAACTGGGTAAAGAAACGGGGGCAAGTTCAGCTTCTGTGTCCACAAACTTAAAAGTCACTGGGTACCCTGCTCAGCCTTGAAACTGGCTTTCAAAGCCTCCCGGATGCACAGCGCGTCCCGCTGGGCTCTTCTAATCGCCCGGCTGTCTGGCTGGGCGTAATCAGCAGCCAGGCTATTTGCCTCAACCTCCCACCCCGCCATAAAGGTCTCCCCCTTGCTCTCACACAGATTGTGGAGCACACAGCAAGCTGCAATAACGATGGGGATATTGGTTTCGCTGAGATCACAGCGAGTGAGTAAGCTTCTCCATCTCCCCTTGAGACGGCCAAAAGCACACTCCACCACCATTCTGCACTTGCTCAGCCGGTAGTTGAACAGTTCTTTTTCTGTGTCCAGGGCGCCAGTATAGGGCTTCATGAGCCAGGGCATTAGCGGGTAGGCTGGGTCCCCGAGGATCACTGTAGGCATCTCCACATCCCCAACAGTTATCTTGTGGTCCGGGAAGTAAATACCTTCCTGCAGCCGTCTAAACAGACCAGAGTTCCTGAACACGCGAGCGTCATGAACCTTGCCCGGCCATCCGACGTAGATGTTTGTAAACCGTCCCCGATGGTCCACCAGTGCTTGCAGCACCATTGAAAAGTAGCCCTTTCTATTGATGTACTGGCTGGCCTGGTGGCCCGGTCCCAGGATAGGGATGTGAGTCCCATCTATAGCCCCACCGCAGTTTGGGAATCCCATCGCAGCGAAGCCATCTATGATGGCCTGCGCGTTTCCCAGGGTCACTACCTTTGACAGCAGTACCTTGACGATTGCCTTGGCTACTTGCAGGACAACAACCCCCACGGTAGATTTGCCCATGCCAAAGTGGTTCGCGACTGACCGGTAGCTGTCCGGCGTTGCAAGCTTCCAGAGGGCTATGGCCACTCGCTTCTGGACAGTCAGGGCTGCTCGCATGCGGGTGTCCTTGCGCTTCAGGGCAGGGGCCAGCAACTCACAAAGTTCGAGGAAAGTCCCCTTCCGCATGCGAAAGTTTCGCAGCCACTGGGATTCATCCCAGACCTGAAGCACTATGCGGTCCCACCAGTCCGTGCTTGTTTCCCGGGCCCAGAATCGCCGTTCAACAAAATCCACATGCCCCATTGCCACAGTGATGTCCTGGGCGCTGGGGCTCGTGGTTTCTGACAGCTCTGTGCTACTATCCGACTTCAGGCCCTCACGGCGGTGCCGTAGCCTCCTCGCCTGATTTCTCTGCATCTGCCTCTGGGAAAGGTGTATGATAAGGTGCGAGGCGTTGAGAACGGCCACAACTGCAGCGATGGTCGCAGCGGGATCCATGATCGCAGTGCTGTGGCGTACGCGCTGTCACTGATCAAAAAGTGCGCGAACTGATTTCCCGCCGGCGCTTTCAGGGAGGGAGGGAGGGCGGTAGTGACTGACGGATGACGACAGTTACCCAAAAGCACCCTCGC
The DNA here is from genome assembly GCF_002925995.2 of Terrapene triunguis. NCBI lineage: Eukaryota > Metazoa > Chordata > Testudines > Emydidae > Terrapene > Terrapene triunguis. The sequence continues at coordinate 5,577 of NW_020690665.1, forward strand.
CACATTTTTTTACCCAGAAGGCATTGGCAGATCGACCCAGAATTCAAATGGGCAGCGGGGACTGCGGGAACTGTGGGATAGCTGCCCACAGTGCACTGCTTCCAATGTCGACGCTTTCCCTGGTAGTGTGGACTGACAAAGTCGAATTACTGTCCTTAGTGTAGACACATACGTTCGACTTTCTAATATCGATTGCACATATTCGATTTAACTAAAATCGAACTACTCTCGTAGTGTAGACATACCCCAAGAAACTATAGCTCCCAGGGCCCCCTGTTGGCTCTCAGCTCCCAGGCTGGATCCCTGCCCGCTGCTGCCCCTGCAAATGGGCTGCCCCAAGGAGGTGCTTGCTTTGCTGGTGCCTAGAACCCGTCTTCCAGGAGACAGGGAAGGGAAATGTCTGTGATGGAGCCAGCTCAGGTAGGGGATTTTCAGGGACCTCCTGGGCAGGGGCAGGGAGGAGAAAAGGTGTGATAAACCTGCTGATTTTCTGAGTGGGCCCATTGGTGATGGGGGAGGGGAGACGGGACATTCCCCCATTTCTCAAACAGGATACAACCCCCTTGCACAGGGCTGGGATCATTTTCAAGGCTCCCAGTGCTGGAGTGAGACCCCACTAGACTGAAGCTGCTGTGAATTATGAAGGGAAGCTGTCGGGTTTCCTGTCCCTGGCTCAGAGCTCTGCTTCCCATATTAACCTGTGGTTGGCAGGTGTGTGGGAAATGAAAAGACCCTGCCCTGCTCCGTGTGCTGGGGGGGACAAGGAGCTCTCACCTTCTCCCCAGCCCCTGAAGCCTCCTGGCTGCTCTGAGCAGGGTGGGGGTGGGATTCTGCTACTCTGACCCTCCCAAATGTTCCATTTCTTTATCTTTCCTCCCACGTGACTAGTGGGATTGTGGCTGGGGCAGCAGGTGCTGAGTGGGGGACTCTTTTTCTTTCAGATGCCGGTGACCTTCGAGGAGGTGGCCGTGTATTTCACCCAGGGGCAGGGGGCTCTGCTGGACCCCGCTCAGAGAGCCCTCTACAGGGACGTCATGCAGGAGAACTATGAGACGGTGACCTCGCTGGGTAAGGGATTCTCGTTCCCTCAGATACTAGAAGTAGGGTGACTAGATGACAGAGGTGAAATATCGGGACGCGGGGGAGGGAGCCAAAAAAAAACAAAAAACAAGCCGGCAGTGAAGGAAAACGAAAAAAACCGCTGGAGCACAGGAAAAATTGTTGGGAGCTGAGAACCCACCGGCGGCTCCATGCCCCGATCCCCCCCCCCCGCACCAGTTAGCCTCCGTTCCGTCTCCACCTCCCCGCTCGGGGAGGAAGGGGGGCAGCACGCAGAGCCCCTCCCCCAGCGAGAGGGACCCGCCAGGGGGCCAGGTGAGTCCCAGCAGTGCTAGCCTTACCTGGAGCGGCTCTCAGGAAACATCCAGCAGGCAGGTCCCTTCCCTCTGGCTCCTAAGGTCGCGCGGGTTGGGCTGGGTCGAGGGGGGCGGGGGCGGGTAGGCTCTGTGCCCGCTGCCGCTGCCTACAAGCCCCGCCCCTGCAGCACGCAGCGGAGACCTGCTCACCGCCTCTGTGCGTGCCTGGGGAGTGGGGCTTCAGCACTCTGCAGGCTGCTGCCGGCTGGCGGGCGAGCGGCGGTAGTTCAGCTGCGCTGCCCCAGGGCCCAGGAAGAAGAGGTGAGTGGCGCCGGCCTGCGTCCTCCACCAGATGATCCCACGATATCGGGAGAAAGTGCCTCCCGACAGATGTAAGGTCAGGGCACGGGACAAGTCCCCTAAAATCGGGACTGTCCCAATAATATTGGGACATCTGGTCACCCTAACTACAAGCCGTGTGGTCTGGGTGTCGGAATCTGGACAGGTTCTTCCCATGTCAGTTAGATCAGAGGCGAGTGGTTCCATAATGCACAGCTGCCATGTGAGAGAGACTTGCATCTCCGTGCCCTCTCCAGTGGGACATGGGTGTCAAAACCCAATGGACAAGCTAAACCATCCCCACCCCTCCAGCTTTCAAAGGGGCATAAATCCAGTATTGTCCTGTCTGTGTTGTTTCTCGGCTGCACATACAATCCCTGTTCACCTCCCTCCTTGGGACTAGCTCCAGCCATGGGAAGGCTCTGTGCTCTGCAGGTTTAGAAGGAGGCAGGGGTTTAAGTCCAGAGCTGTGTGTGAGTCAGCAAGGCCCCCAGAGTGCACAGATCATGGGAGCGCCTAGTGAGGGTGTAGTAATAATTCAACTCACCTCCCCAGACAACATCCTCTGCGCAAAGGGGCTCAGTGACCGTTTCCCCATCCTCTTGGATTCCACGTTCCTCCAGCAGAGCACAGGCACAGGTTGCACTCACGGAATGTCCTTTCTGACAAATATTCCACCAATGCTCCACGCACCCTGATCTGGTCTGATTCCACCCTCTGACAGGATTCCCCTTTCCCAAACCTGAGCTGATCTCCCGGCTGGAACGAGGGGAAGAGCCGTGGGTGCCCGATCTCCGGGACTGCAAGGGAAGAAGGCTTCCGAGATACACCCGTACAGGTGAGGACTGACACAGAAACAATCTAGGGAATGAAGGAAGAAGTTGAGAATCCCAAAATATGGTGTGAGTAAGCGCCCTCAGTTCTTCCTCATCTCAGCCAGGACAGGGCTGCAGTCAAGAGATATAGCTCACACTATTCCACCCAGCCTCTTAGCTGCAGGAGTTTGCTTCCCAGCTTTCCTTCCCTGTGAGTGTTTGGGTGGGATGTGGAGGCGGAGTCCAATTACTCAGTCTTCGTGTTGGGTTTTCCCTTGGTGCTCTTCCTCTTTCTCCCCAGCACAATGACTCCTGTCTGGATTGTGTCTCTCCCAGCAGGTGCTGAGCGAGGGAGTGAGAATGAGGAGGGGAATCATCATGAGGAAGTTCCTGGGGAAGTGTAACTGCAGGGGACCTTTGTGGGAAGAGCTGAAGGGAATTTTTCCCAG
>NW_020690666.1:0-457 GCF_002925995.2 Terrapene triunguis
TTGACAGGACAAAGGTTTGGCTTTTATAGCAATGGATGTCTGAATATATATATATTACATGATCAAAGACATAAATGAATGTGTGATGCAGAGACCAAGTTTCTAGTGTTAAAAACTATAAAGATATTTTATGTAGGATCCTGTACCGAGACAGGGCCGGCTCCAGGCACCAGCCCACCAAGCTTGTGCTTGGGGTGGCACCTGGAGGGGGGCAGCGCGGCGCTCCGGCCGCCGGAGAGAGCGGGGCCACAGCCGGGCTCGCCGCCCTCCCCCCGGCGCTCTGGCCGCCCTCCCCCCGGCCGCCGGGGGGAGAGCGGCGAGCCCCTGCCGGGGCTCACCGCCCTCTCGCCACCCTGCCCCCTGCGCTCTGGCTGCCGGGGGGAGAGCCGAGCCCCAGCCGGGGCTCGCCGCCCTCTCGCCGCCCTGCCCCCGGCGCTCTGGCTGCCGGGGGGAGAGC
>NW_020690666.1:557-9085 GCF_002925995.2 Terrapene triunguis
CCCCCCCGGCGCCCTCCCCCCGGCCGCCGGGGGGAGAGTGGAGCCCCTGCCGGGGCTCGCTGCCCTCCCCCCTGGGGCGGCAAAAAAGCCAGAGCCGGCCCTGACTGAGATTTCAGGATATTTGTTCTATAGTATTTGTGATACCGGAAATATCTTGTATTTGTCCGGAATAAATCAATCAACACATTTTTGAAGGGAATAGCTAATGGGAGCCTGCTCTTCACATCAATCATGGATGTGACTGATAATATTATTAACATTAACTGAATGTTTGTTTCAGGTAGTGTCAGTCACAGAGAACATATTAGATCTGTTCTCCAGACTCTATACTGGCCTTTGATTTGTTTTCAAGTGCAATTCAAAGTGTGGGGGTTGATTTGTAAAGGCCTAAATGGTTTGTGCCCGGGCTACTTTAGAGATGGCCTTTATTTCCCTATGCACAATCACAACTGTTGAATCAGCTGGAGGTGCTAGCAGACTTGAGATTTGAACATCTAGCAGCTGGAGACAGGATGTTATTGTGGGAAGAGCCTTTGGTATCAGAATTGCATTGCTTCACTGGCTTGCCAGAGACCAAGATTGTTGACCCACGGTGGAAAGGGCATCTGTTTTCTCATGATTTTGCCTAAGTGTGAGGAGAATATTCCTCTTCCTGTATTTGAGCAGGAGTTTATTTAAAACGAAAATAAATGATCAATTGTGGAGGGCTTTTTTTTAAGCATAGTTGCGCTCTGAAAGGTGACTTTGTAAAAATGGCACTGTGAGCTTCCTGGTTAATGTCTCAATGATTTTCATATCAAATGCTTCATTTAGAAATGAAAAGATGTTACGCTCTATACTAACTACCAGCCCTGCAAACTCAGTTTGGGATCTGAGAGAGAACACTCTTTTTTTCCCCATCTTGTTCATCATCACCAACATAAAGGTACTGCAGGCTAAATTAGATCTCCTTTACACCTGTGCAACCCCGTTGTCTTACAGTTATGCCCTCAATGAAACCTGTGAATTTCCATTGCTGTCAAAAGATTTGAAAAGAGGTAACTGTTTGGAATTTAGGTAAATATTTTTTTGTTGCTGTACATGAAGGAATAGAATTGGCAAGTCTTACTCCCTTAGGTTATGTCTATACTCTGAGCTAGAGATGTGATTCCCACATACTCCTGATAGCTTGATGAGCTAGCGTGAGTATAAATAGCAGTGTAACCATGGTAGCACTGGCAGCAGCAGCAGAGGTACGGCTAAGTCATGCCGTGTACAAACCCGCCTGAAACCTGTATGTATGTACTGGACATGGCTCAGCCATGCCTCCACTGGCTGTGCAACTGTGGCTACACTGCTATTTATATCAGGTCCCGAGTTCATAATGTAGACACAGCATTAGGGTATATCTTCACTTCAGTGTTCACTTGGGGACGTCTGAGCACCTGGCTTAGTCTAAGCCAGGTGTGAGCAGCCACTGGTGCTTCACTCATTCATGTGAGCCTGTAGGACTTCTGGAGGTGTATCCTGAATTTCTTTGTGCTGCAATAAGCTGAGCCACTCTGATTCTTTCCCAGTGAATTGTGGGGGAACTTGTCTGTCCTGGGGGCACTGTGAAATTGTGAGAAATCATTGGAAGACTGTCAGCACTGAGTGATTTGGCCTGTGTTCACACTGCAAAGTGGGGGTTACCAGTCCAAATGAAAGCAGCACCTGGGCTTTTAGCATGCTAGCTAGCAGCCAGCTAGTTTAGATAGAAGGCATCATTTAACTCCAATGGGAGAGTTTTGTGTGGGGATGGAAGCGGGAATAGGGGCAACCACCTCTATAAGAGCCCCCACTAACTCTGCAGTAAAGACATACCTTTAGGTGTGTTACCTTTGCGATGCTAACAAGCAGTAAAACAAACACAAATATTAAGTTTAAAATAACAAAACAAAACAGGGAACCCCCCCAAAACTTTTGACATTAAAGTCAGGAAATCTGACTGAATGTGTACAGGGAGTGAGTCCATTGAATAAGATGGTGCCTTTTTTAAAAAGATACTTTTCAAAGTAGACCACATTTTAAATGTGGTGAAATATGATGATGGACCTGTATGCAGAAGACAAAATGGGTCAAATATATCTCTGTTGTTATGCTGCTGTTTTGAATTTGGCCCAGTGAAGGAACCAGTATACATATGACAGAGAAACAAATATTTAGAAAGCACCTAGAATATAGTGGGCATTAAATTCCTTCTGGTATAATAATGACCATTTTTATAGAAATGTGGATTTTTGAAACTCTACCTCTAATCTTATATATACACGGATCTGTGGTGACCTAATAGGCAGATTATGCTATAATTTATATACCACTCCTGTTGGTATATAAAAAACCCATATTTGCCAGTTATGCACATTTGGCACCAGGTAAATAGAATTTGGTTCATATTTACTCTTCCTGTGCAGAGGAATTGTGATGAAAAACAATACAGAAAAAGCGTTTAAGTATTAGCTATCCATACATTTTCAAAGAGTTTTACACTTTTAGCAGGGTAGTTCCCTGGTTGTTTTGAAAATATACCCATTAGTACATGCATTATGTACCACTGTCAACAAGAGAGTCATTTCTGTACAAAATCCATGTTAAGTATTCTCAGTTCAGGTTCTCTTGCTCTTTCTGTTGCTGAGTTCAGCATAGAAGCCATCTAGGTATCAAGAAGTGTTATTGCTCTTCAGAAGACTATCGAAAACTTTTGGGCTGCCTGCCTCCTTCCCTTCCCCCATTTCTTTCCAAATACTAGCTGAATTGAGATCCCAAAAACGTATCATTTGACAGCAGAAATGTTAGCCGATAGAGCCAGAGAATCACAGGTGGTGTGTATCTAACGGCATAGAACATTAAAGGCTGCTGAGCCATTGTTTCAGCCTAAATTTACTTTTAAATAAAGATTAGCAAGGATAACTTATGTACAATGCTGTAAATCTGCTTAGTATTCCATGACTGTTGTAGGCAAATAATGCTTCCTAAACACAGTCTTTGAACATTTCCGAAGCTACTCTTCTAAATGATTAAGATATAAAAGCTAATAGGACCATTTCAGCTGAGAAACCAAATGGTCTTCAATATGTTAAAATATAGAAGGAAAAAACCCCAAAACATACCATATACACTACTTAACCATGTTATATTACTGCTTAATAGTATATACATATGTTTTTTAAAAAGTTACACTCCATAAAATGTCTTTATGAAGTGTCTATTTTGGCACAGGTTCTTAAGATTTACCTTCTGTTTAAAATTATAAATAAAATCTCTTTCTAGGTTTCACTACTTTAGGATTTATTTCTAGCTTATTATTTGAATTTTCATCTAATATAAAAAAAACCCACACTGGGGCTCATGAAAAAACAGACTTCAGTGAGGAATAAGATGTATTATCTACCATTACAAAAACTATATTTGTTTGATTTGATAAAATTATGAAAACAATAGATGTATGAAAGGTCAGGGTTTTTTTTTACAGCAGTGGGTTTTTTAAAAAAAAGAAAAGTACTGCTAGAGAAAAGCCTTTTATACATAAAATGTGATTTTGTTTAATTTTTTAAAATTTTCATTGTAAATATTACATAATGCTTTCCTTTTGTTTTCAATAACCTATCAATCTAAGTAAGGTAGCATATTATTGTTACAGACAAAACGATATGGTAGGGATAAGTCTATTATTTATTTTGAAATAATTCACTGTTTCCCATTTCTTTTCAAACTGGTCCAAGTTCCGTGATGTTCTTGCTGAAACTTGCTCTGTTATAAGGTTTACTTTGATCAGGTTGAGCCATTCAGTTCTTTGTGGTCCTGCTGGGTTTGTCCATGCCATCAGAAATGCTTTTTTGGCCATTGCTAACAATAGTAAGAGATCGCTTTTATCCATATTATGGCATTTTAACATTTCAGCAATGTCTAGGGTACACAATTGTGGTTTATAAGGCACAAAAATCTCCAGCACACCTTTCACTACTTGTGTCATTTCTTCCCATGGAAACAGAAAATTTCTCGTAATTTACAGTTATTGCAAATGGTTGGTGGGTTTTTTTTTCATATTGTATCATATAAACCTAAGAAAATAAGTGTAAAGTTCTGAATTTGCATTTGTGCATTATTTCTGGAAATATGTTTAATTTAGTAAGCCATAACCATAATAACCTGCGCCCTGCCAGGGTAATCCGCTGGCGGGCTGCGAGACAGTTTGTTTACATTGACTGTCTGCAGCCACGGCCGCCCACAGCTCCCAGTGGCCGCGGTTCGCTGTTCCCGACCAATGGGAGCTGCAGGAAGTGGTGGCCAGCACGTCTGGGTGGCCTCAGGCATGGGGCCGGTAGCAGAGCCCTGGGCATGGGCTGGCGGTGCTGTAGCACCCCCCACACTCTTAGTTCCCGCGCCTATGCTTCCAGAATCCTCTGCCTTCTGTCTTCCTTCGCTAATGGATAGGCAGAATCTCTGAGATCATTTAGACATTCTTCTCTTTTACCACCCTTCAGAGTCACATGGTACACAAGTTGGCCTTGTATACCGGAGACATCCTAGCTGTTATAACTCAGCCAAAACAATCAGTCCTAGGACGCATGTTCATTTTCATTATCTGAGTCAGATGCCACCAGCAGAAGGTTGGTTTTCTTTTTTGGTGGTTCGGATTCTGTAGTTTCCTCATCGGACTGTTGCTCTTTTAAGACTTTTGAAAGCATGCGCCACACCTCGACCGTCTCAGATTTTGGAAGGCACTTCAGATTCTTAAACCTTGGGTCGAGTGCTATAGCTATCTTTAGAGATCTCACATTGGTACCTTCTTTGCGTTTTGTCAAATCTGCAGTGAAAGTGTTCTTAAAAGGAACAAGTGCTGGGTCATCATTCGAGACTGCTATAATGTGAAATATATGGCAGAATGCAGGTAAAACAGAGCAGGGGACATACAATTCTCCCTCCAAGGAGTTCAGTCACAAATTTAATTAACGCATTATTTTTTTAACGCGTGTCATCAGCATGGAAGCATCTGCTTTGGAATGGTGGCTGAAGCATAAAGGGGCATACGAATGTTTAGCATATCTGATATGTAAATACCTTGCAATTCTGGCTACAAAAGTGCCATGCAAATGCCTGTTCTCACTTTCTGGTGACATTGTAAATAAGAAGAGGGCAGCATTATCTCCTGTAAATGTAAACAAACTTGTTTGTCTTAGCGATTGGCTGAACAAGAAGTAGGACTGAGTGGACTTGTAGGCTCTGAAATTTTACGTTGTTTTGTTTTTGAGTGCAGTTATGTAAAAAAAAAATCTACATTTATAAGTTGCACTTTCACCACACAGAGATTGCACTACAGTACTTTTATGAGGTGAATTGAAAAATACTATTTCTTTTGTTTATCTTTTACAGTGCAAATATTTGTAATCAAGAATAATATACACTTTGATTTCAATTACAACACAAAATACAATATATATGAAAATGTAGAAAAAATCCAAAATATTTAATAAATTTCAATTGGTTAGCAGTGCGATTAAAACTCTGATTAATCGTGATTAATTTTTTAGTTAATCGGTTCAGTTAACTGTAATTAATCGACACCCATATTTTTCATACATTCAAGTTGATTCTGCTACACTTGAAAAGACCTAGTATTGCTCTCAGCTTCAATGACAAATTTCATGACCTTACAGTGACAGTGGTGAGACTTTCCATGTCCTTTGACTTACAGCTATTCTAAGGTGGCAATCATGCCTAAGGCTACGAGTCTGTCATGGAGGTCACATGACTCTCCATGACTTCTGCAGCAGCTGGTGCTGGCTCATGGGCCAGCAGCAGCAGTTTGGGTGTGTGGGAGGTGACTCAGGACTAGGGGCAGGAGGATGGGAGGATGTGGGGTGCATTTACCTCAGGGTGGGGGGCTCCCCGGCTCCCACTGGCATGGCGCCCCCATGCCCAATGGAAGTCTAAAAAGCAAAAACAAAGAAACCAAAAAACCCCACACACAACTGTTACACACACACAAACACACACACAATTTGTTAGAAAACAGCAATGGAATGTACAGACAACATAGAACAAGTGGGCATAAAATTATTAGCATTTAACCCATACGGGTTATTGCTGCTTTTGTACATAAAGTAAAAAATGAATCTGAGGTTACCCCAACAGTTTCTGCTGAGATCAGACCAGCATTACATTTTCCTGAAAATTCTGACTTTTTAAAAATTTATATTTTGAATTTAGGGTACATTTCACTTCCACTTCAGGCTAGTTCTCAATGTAAATTTTATAGTAATATATTTAAATATTCATTTTTAAGATGACACAAGACACTTCATACAGCCCTCTAGACCCCAAAGTAGAAAAAACGATTAGATATTACTTTAAACTTTAATCCATTCTGGGGTTCATGAAATGCTTTATCTGTAATGCTGTTTATATTAATCATTATAAATATTTTATCCTTTCCAGAGAGGATGTGCTGACATATTGTCTCACTAAGAGAGAGAACTTGGCTCAGCTACTTTAAAATGCTTGCTTAACTTAAAGTTAGTACGAAAATGTGCCAGCAGAGGTGTTACTCATAGGATTGCCAGGTATCCAGTTTTTGACCAGAAAGTCTGGTTGAAAAGGGGACCTGGCAGTGTCCAGTCAGATGTACTGCAGGCAGATGGGGGGGAAGGGGAGGCACCAGGTCATCAACCCACGCCAGCTCCTACTTAGCTGGGGCCACCTCCTACCTGCCTCTCATGGGCAGGCAGACAGCAGGCTCCATCCCAGCCCTGGAGCAGAGGGAGCCCAGCTTCAGGGGAGGGAGGTAGAGAGGATTAAGCAACAAGGAAGGGGGCGAGGGGCAGAGCAGTGAGCGATGGTGGGGGGGGAGGGAGCGAGCAGGGGATGGGGCCTTGAGGGAAGAGGCGGCACAGGGTGGGGCTTTGGGGCGAAGAGGTGGGGTAGGAGGACCAGATGTTCCCATTTTATAGGGACAGTCCCGATATTTGGGGCTTTGTCTTATAGGTGCCTATTACCCCCACCCTCTGTCCTAATTTTTCACACTTGCTATCTGGTCACCCTAGGTAGGGGGTTCAGTTTTCAGAAATCAGAAAGTTAGCAACCCTAGTCCTGCAGATAATAAAGGGAAGAATCTGGGTAGAAGAACATTATTGTGCTGTTTGCTTGCTTGGTGTTTTTTAATTTGCAGAAAATATAGCTGACTTTCAGTTCAGCTACACAAATATATTATAGGCAACAATCCCAGTTCTAAAAATGGCAAAAGGGCGGGGGGCGGGGGGAAAACAAGAACATTAAAGTATGAAAATGTATTCAAAAGCAGATGGTTATTTACTTGTCCTATTGTTTGTATAACCTGTTATAAAGAATGGTACTGTTGGCAGGTTTGGCCTAGCAGGACTGAGCTAACAGAAATTCCATAGCTGTGCTTGGCTTATGACAAAGAGAGGGAGAGAGCAGAGAGAATGGTCTAGGAGCTTGAGCATCGGGCTGGGAGCCAGGAACTTCTGTTTTCTAATCCTTGCTCTTCTACTCATTTGTGTGAGCTGGGATATGTCATGTAGAGCCAGATCCTAACACTCTTATTCATACTGAGTAGTACACTGATCCTCAGGAAGTCCCGTTGATCATAACAGGACTACTCTTACAGAAGTTACTACTCAATATGGGCAAAAATTTTAGAAGCTAGAGTTAAATCTTGGCTCATTGAAGTCATTGCCTGGCCCTTAGTTGTAAATAGGCCCAAACCAAAACCCCAGACTCAAACTGCAGATCTATTGTAACCTTTGGGTGGGCTAGAATTCACTTCATTGCCCTTCTCCAGTGCCTAAAAAACCCGACTCCCATAGAAAGTAGCTGGAGACCCAGAGTTCAGTCTCTAAGGATTTTCAGCAAGGATTGCACAGGGTCAACCTCCCCACATTCAAGTCCCAAAAAGAACTAAAATGAATTTAATTAAATAACTTTATAAAAATCTTACAATAAAGAAACAAATAATCTAATTTTTACATCCTAACATGGCTATTTTATAGTCCACAGACATTATCGTCACAGTTATACATAAACATAAATAAAGAAAACAAATTAAAATCTGCACAGTTCAGTCCCCACAGAAATACAGTGAGAAGAAACTGGGAGTTCCCAAAATCTTAGGTTTGGTTCACCTAAGTCTCAGTTAAGAGACTTTGATCGCCAAATCTATACAGTCTGCTGAGTCTAAAACATCTTTCCTCCACTTGCTTGTAGGAATCTTCAGTTGGAATCCATGCAGACTCTTCCTCTGCTGAAATCACTGCTAGCCAGTCAGCTGACTGATTAACCCAGGGGTCAGCAACCTTTCAGAAGTGGTGTGCCAAGTCTTCATTTATTCACTCTAATTTAAGGTTTCGCGTGCCAGTAATACATTTTAACGTTTTTAGAAGGTCTCTTTCTATAAGTCTATAATATATAACTAAACTATTGTTGTATGTAAAGTAAATAAGGTTTTTAAAATGTTTAAGAAGCTTCATTTAAAATTAAATTAAAATGCAGAG
>NW_020690667.1:0-1321 GCF_002925995.2 Terrapene triunguis
GGTGGTGTTAAAGTCCCCGCCCAGGACCAGGCACTCGCGAGAATCCAGAGTGCCGAGGAAGGCCGCCGCCCGCCGATAGAAAGGCACGCGGTCCGGGCCCTTGTTCGGGGCATAAACATTGACCAAATTTAGAACTAGCCCTTCCACACGGGCCCGGACGTGCAGCAGGCGGCCCGGCACAACCTCGGCAACCCCCAGCACCTCAGGCCGCAGCCCCGGGGAGAACAGGGTGGCCACTCCAGCTGAGTGGGCGCTGAGGTGGCTAAAATAAACTCCATCTCCCCACTCCAGCCGCCAGCTAGCCTCGACGGCCGGAGCCGTATGGGTCTCCTGCAGGAAAATCACAGAGTACCCCCCCTCCCGAAGGAAGGAGAGCACTTGGCACCTGCGGGGACCCACCCTACAGCCCCGGGCGTTCAACGATGCAAAGGTGGTGACTGTCATGTCGAGGGCTGGGGCAGATCCTCACAGGCGGAGGGATCGACGGCCTCCAGCGGGCCCCGCAAGATCCCATGCTCGGCCCCGAAGGCCAACAAGGAGTCGCGGAACCTGCAGGCCCGCCGGTAGGCCGCGATGTCTCGCCGATTGGACCCCCGCCCCTCCCCCAAAAGTGCCTCCAGAGCCCGGAGGACGAGATGGAAGTCCCCCCAGCGCCGAAGGGCGAGCTGCACCTTACCCTGGGAACCACGGGTATCCAAGAGAAAGAGGCGCAGCTCATCCCGCAGCGCGGAGGGGGAGGCAGCGGCCGAGCCGCTGCCAGCCTCCGGCAGGGCCCCCGAAGGGTCCTCGCGGCCCACAGACAAACAAGGGGCCGAGCTCCGGCGCCGCTGCGCCGGGCCGCCCGTCCCTGTCCCCGGCAAAGGGGAGGGCGGCTGAGGGAACAGCACAGCCCCAACAGTGGCGGGAAGGGGAGACACGAAAGTCGTCCCCCGAGGGTCGTCAGCAGGCAACGAAAATGCGACAACCCCGGGGGCGGCGGTGAACCCAGAGGTGGCAGGAAGAGACACCTCGGGGACAGCAGGAGAGGGAACAGGGTCAAGGACAGGAACAAGCTCCCCATCCCCTGCTGCCAAACCGCTAGATTGCGGCTCCTCCTGGCTAGGGTCTGCAGCCAAGGGGACGGAGGCAGCAGGGACTGGGGAGGCCTCAGGGTTAGGAAGTGTGGAAGGGGCGGGATCGGGGGTAGAAACCGGCTGCTCAGCAACAGCCGTCACCCCAAGGGGCTCGGCGGCTGTGCACGAGATGGCAGGCGCGGCCGGACTGGCAGGTAGGGCCAAGGGTTCCCCCAAAACTAAATCGGGGGCGACAGGACCGGGAGCAG
>NW_020690668.1:0-2092 GCF_002925995.2 Terrapene triunguis
TTTCCTGGGTTTTGCAGGGACCTCTGCTTGCTTTGGCTGCTCTAGATTTCGCCTGCAGATTAGAGACAACGTGTGATGGATGCAGGAAGAGACGAGACTTTATCAACTTCCTGTAACTGGAGCCACCAGCTGAGTTCCTTATTTGGGGCTCGGTGGAGCTGGGCACCGAGGTGTTGGTGGCAGCCCTGAGGGGCCCCTCACTGTCCCCATCATGGCATCTGCTCTCACCATCCTCCTCCTCGGTGAGTATCGAATAAAGCCAGGGCATGTGTCCCTTGGGGGGGATGGTATCTGAGACCTGGGTGTGTATCCATGGGGAGCAGGATCTGAGGCTCGAGCGTGCACCCATAGGGGGATCTGAGATGAGGTTGTAGGATCCAGTTGCTTTGGGCTCTGGTCACTAATGAGCCATCTCCTTTCCAGGTTGCTGGCTGGCCGGGCACAGCGGGGTGTGGGGAGGTGAGTATCAGTCTGTGGGGAAGACGGTAACATCAAGGATCGGGGAGGGGATGCATGGGGTGGGGAAAAGAGGAACTGAGCCATGAACCTTCCCCAAAACTCAACCCAAACTCCCCCTGTGAGCTCAGACCCGTCCCCGTTCTTCTGTCACTCCCCCACCCTCCACCAGTGAGTAACTAGGAGCCGAATCTGGTTCCTGGGGTCTGACGAAGCAGGAACAGTCCCTTGGTTCAAAGCCGTGCCCTCCGTCCCCCCAGGATGTGAGGATTGGGGTGGGAGGTCATCACATGGATTTATTTCAGCTCATACAAACGCTAACAGGGTCCATCCGTGGACTTTAGATCCCCTCGTTCCCGGTCAGTGCAGCCGTGGGGAGAACCCCCCAGATCCTCCCCTGCTCCCAGATCCACGCCCAACAGCCCCCTCCCCTGCACTCACAGCCCCCTGTTCCCAAGGCCTGGGGAAAAGTTGGGTCTTGTGCGACTCCCACCAGTCACAGACTATTTCCAACCCCGGGGCGAGGGGCAGAGCTGCAGGGGGCCCACTGGTCAGACTCCCTGGCTGGCCTCAAGTAGGGCCGGGGGGGGCAGGTGATCTCTCCTGCAGTCGGGTCCTGAGCGACATCTGGGTGAACCCCCTGCCCCCAAACCCCATGGGCAGCCAGTGCCAACCCTGGTAGGGGACAGAGTCCTAGAGAGGCTGAATGACGGATGGACTGAATTGGGGCAGGGGGAGGCGGGGGGCTGTGTCTCCCCTGTTTAACTCCTGTCTCTTGTTGAAAGCAGGGCAAGAATATCCCAAACCTCCCATTTGGGTGAGCCCCAGCAGGGTGGTGGCGCTCGGGGGAAGCGTCACCATCCGCTGTGAGGGTTTGTACCCGGACATGAAGTTCTTCCTGCGTAAAGCTGGACACCCGAACCTGCAGGTGTGGATGGTGCCTGATGGGACCGTGGCTGAATTTCCCATCCCCAGTGTCGGTCGGGAAGATGGAGGAAATTACACCTGCAACTATCACTCAATAACGGATCAAAGTCGCTCGTCGTATCTCAGCGACCCCGTTGAGATCATTGTAGCAGGTGAGGGGCCCGGCTCAGTGGCCAGGCTCCCAGACCCACACCCAGCCAGACCCTCAGGGGGTCTCTGCATCGATGGGACGCTCAGAGATAGGCTCTGCCATTAGCCCTGGGCCCAGCAGAGGGGACGTCCTGCCAGGGAGCAAGGACGGAGTCACTGGAGGGTTCCCAGCCAGGGGGGAGAAGCAGCCACTGGAGATTTGGGGCAGAGGGAGGGGGATCCCTGCCCCCAGGGGGAGCTGCAGAGCAGAGGGGACCTTTCCCAGACAACACAATAGTTAAGGGGTGATGGGCAGAGCTCAAGGTTATAAACCTCAGTGTATAGTAGAGACTTGCATAGTCCCCTACAAGTCAGTGGTGGTGCTGTGCACAGAACCCAGGAGTCCTGGCCCCCATCCTCCCTGCTCTCCCCACTAGACCCCACTCCCCTCCTTGAGCCGGGGAAAGAACCCAGGAGTCCTGGCCCCCATCCTCCCTGTTCTCCCCACTAGCCCCCACTCCCCTCCCAGAGCCAGGGACAGAACCCAGGAGTCCTGGCTCCCAGCCCTCCCAGCAGAGAA
>NW_020690669.1:0-1010 GCF_002925995.2 Terrapene triunguis
TCTCTCTCTCTCTCTCTCTCTCTCTCTCTCTGAATTTTACTCTTTTGTGTTTTTAGCTTCCCCCATTTACTCTGCAGCAACGCTTCTTGCACCTAAGCTAAAGATCCCTGTAGTGCCCAAAAATACTGTGGGGTTTGCTCATCAAGTGTGTTACTCCCAGTACAATTGTAATGTGAAAGTGTGATAGGGACGTGTTAAACTTGGGGCACATAAGGGAGGGGCAGCTGAAAGTGCTGTTCAACCCAGCCTATTGAGACCAGGGGCACATAAGGGTACCAGCTTGAAAGTGCTGCTTAACCCAGCCCACTGAATACAGGGACATATGAGGGGATCAGCTGGGGAGTGCTGATTGACTTGCTCTGCTAGTGTGTGTGTGTGCGCATCTTCATCTAGTTCTAGTTATTAGCCCTGGGGAACCTAGGTCCTGCAGGATAGCTCCATTGGGAGCTTCATTGGGAGGGGACTTGTAGAAAGAAGGAGTAGAGCTCCATATGAACACACAAGTGACATAAGCAGCATATTAACAGAATTACAGAAAACTCCCCCTCCCCCAGAAGAGTAACCCTAATCAATGAGCCTACCCAAAGTGACAGGCACATCTGATAACATTGTGCCTCTGATTCCTGTACTGAACTGGGTAATGCACATTGGAAAACATAATCCCAATTGTACATACAAATGGATGGGGTCTAAATTAGCTGTTATCACTCAAGAAAGAGACCTCAGAGTCATTGTGTACAGTTCTCTGAAAGCATCTGCTCAACATGCAGTCAAAAACCATAACAACATGTTAGGAACCATTAGGAAAGGGATCGATAATAAGACAGTAAATATCATTATGCCACTATATAAATCTATACTACCCCCACACCTTGAATACTGCGTGCAGTTTTGGTCATCTCATCTCAAAAATGATATGTTAGATTTGGAAGAAATACAGAGAAGAGCAACAAAAATTATTAGGCGTATGGGACAACTTCTCGTACAAGGAGAGATTAAAAAGACAGGGA
>NW_020690669.1:1110-16878 GCF_002925995.2 Terrapene triunguis
ATAAGGAAGTGTTATTTAGCCCTTCACATAACACAGGAACAAGGGGTCACCCAATGAAATTAATAGGCAGCAGGTTTAAAACAAACAAAAGGAACTCATTGCCAGGGAGATGTTGTGAAGGCCAAAAGTATAACTGGGTTCAAAAAAGAATGAGATGAGTTCACGGAGGATAGGTCCATCAATGGCTATTAGCTAACATGGTCAGAGATGCAACCCCATGATCTGGGTGTCTCTAAACCTCTGACTGCCAGAAACTGGGGCTGGGACTGTCCAACAGGGGATGGTTCACTTGACAATTGCCTTGTTCTGTTCATTCCCTCTTAAGCATCTGGCACCCACCACTGTCAGAAGACAGGATACTGGGCTAGATGAACCATTCTTCTGGGGGATCCAGGATAGCCACTCTTATGTTTTATGTTCTTAGCTGATTAAATAGAAATTCAGCTTTAGCATCCTGGGAGCATAAGAACCAAGAATGCATTTGTGACACTGGCAGACCAGTCAACCTGTGTATGACCCATAATAACTTAACAAGAGGCGCTTCTACTGTATCAAGACAGTTCACTTGCATGTGAATTTCTAAGAGATGTATTAGTCTAGAAATCATCAACTCATTCAAAAAGGAACAATAGAGGCTAAGTGTATTTGTCTGTGTTTATCTATACCCGGTTAGAAGTTTCACAATGTAACCAAATTAGCTTGTAGATGCTAATTCCCTTTCATGTCTTAATTGCCTTAATTATGTATGCAAGGTGTTCAGTTAACCTTAAAATCAAAGATGTAAGACACTCCAGGAAACCAATCATTTCTACATTATCTTCAGCTTAACTATCTGTGTTATAATGGAAGAACGGCTAATTACCGTATGTGAAGGAATGTAACTAGTTTACTGTATTAATAGAATGATAATAGAAGATTATCTTCAAAGCAAAGTACAACAGGTGATCTGCATTGGGGGAAGGTCCTTCTGTGACAATTTCTGTGAGGTAGGCTTGTCAGCCTGCTAGAATAGCTATAAAAGAGAAGGCTCAGGCCTGAGCCTATCATCTCTAGTCTGCTTAAACTTTGAACAGGGAAAGTGTAAGCCATAGGACAGAGATTTTCCAAATAATCATTTGGAATAACCTGGAAAGTGCATGGAAAAAACTAACAGACTTTACATCTAAGCTGCCTTTGGATTCTGATCTGTTGGGATGATTCCAGAGAGACTTTTACAAACCAGCAGTTTATTCCATCACTGTTGTGATCTTGAACTATGAACATTGAAAGTCACTTGTATGGATATTGATCATTTAACCATTTGTAACTCTCTTCTTTCTTTTAACAATAAATCTTAGATTTAGTTATTAAGGACTGGCTGACAGCATGATATTTGGGAAAGACCTGAGATTCATATTGACCTGGGAATAAGCATCTGGTCCTTTATGATCAGTGAACCTCACATATGGTGAGCCAGGTTTTCAGTAACCCCTCACTATATTAGACATAGAATATCAGGGTTGGAAGGGACCTGAGGAGGTCATCTAGTCTAACCCCGTGCTCAAAGCAGGACAAATCCCTAGAGAGATTTTTACCCCACTTCCCTAAATGGCCTCCTTAAGGATTGAACTCACAACGCTGGGTTTAGCAGGCCACTGCTCAAACCACTGAGCTATCCCTCCCCCTTCTTCCAAGACATGGATGTTTAGATGGGAGCCAAGGTCTGGACTGCCAAAAGGGGACTGCGTTTGGCATCTTGTTAACTAGGGTGGGAGCTCTTCTGTTGTTGACTTGGTGAATCTAATTATAGAATAAACCATCAGTTTGGGGGATTGTCTGCCCTCTACTTCTTGCAGTCTGCCTGGAGTGTGGTCACAGCATTGTTGTGTAAACCTCTCTTCTGGAAGCAGAGGGATCTTGAGATCCCAGCTGCTGCCCTGGAAGAGTTTTTCATGCATTTGCGTTGAGTGTCAGATCTGATATAAGCAGGGAAGTCAGCTCAAGGAAGAGTAAAGAGGCTATACTCACTGTGCTATTAACTGCCTCTTGATAGGCAGTCAGCAGCTGGGTGCTGGCCTGCAAGGCCCTTTCTCTCTCCCACTCCTTCCCTGAACTGAACCATGTCCTTAGTAGCTGTTGGTAGAGCAGGGGAATGGACAGAGTTAGTACCAGAAAATCCCTCCCAAAAGTTCCTCTTAAACAGGTTTAATTGTCACTAAAATCCCTCTCCAAAGCATCTGACCTCGGTGTAGCAAAGGAATTACATGTCTAATGGAAGAGCCCCTTAGATATACAAGTCCCAGGGACCAGATTCACCTCTGGTGATTGAAGCCAAAGGAGTTACATGAGAGATGAATCTGGGCCCGTGTATGTGATGTCTGCTGTAGACTGTCTGATGGGAGCTGTCTAGCGCATTGCATGCTGTTTGATGTCTGCTGCTGTGGTCTGTTTCCTGGGCAACTTCTCCCACGTCGAGTGGCAAAATGACAGAGAGGAGCATTTCTTTTTATTAATTTGAATAAGAGCAGAGAAGTCCCCTCCCCCGCCTTTTATAACTTCATTTTTATACTGAAGGTGCATCAAACTCCCCACCCCTCAGCTCTTCAAGATATTCTGTTCATGTCTGAGGAACAGGAAGTCTCCTCTGAATGAGTTTCCATACACAGGGCTTAACTCAATAGTAATGAATTCCTCTTAGAAGAAGTGATCAGTTTCAACTGGTTCTCTTGGATTTGGCTACTGCAGTGGTGATTTTCTTGCCGGTCCAAGTAGTGTCAACTCCATTGTAAGAACTCGATCCCAATCCAGCCCTGGCATAAAATGGCATAGCTTCCGTGGATTTCAATGGGGCACATGTCCACTTATCCCAGGAAGAATTTGGTGCTTTCTCCCTAAAATTAACTCCGTTGTGGAAAATTCCTCCACAACTGAAGCTTGACCCCCTAAATCTCTGACTCTTCCCTGCTGTAACACAAGAAACAATCTCCACCGCGGTTCAATGGTCTACTCACTTCAAACATTTCCTGGAACCAGTCTGCGGTTGGTTCTTCCTCCAGCAAAGTCTTCATTAGCTTGCCAAGGGCTTCCAAGGACCCTACGTACAGTGACTGAAACCAGAAGAGAAGGAGTGAGGCTCAGCACAGATCATTTGTGTGTGTGGGCCGGCGAAAGCTAACCATAACCTTGCCAGGGAGGCCATGTGTGACTGCCATCACCCAGTGCCTGCTGGGCAGAAATACAGTGGATGGTGCCAGAGGAGAATTGTTGTCACGTACCTGTATATGCAGAGCATCCTTTGCTGTCTCGCCTTCCTCTTTCATCTTCTCCAAGGGAGGAAGGGGAAATAAACTTTTACAACACTCATCAAGGAGCTCACGGTTTTCCTCCAAGGTCAAAGATGGTTTGAGTTTGCTGGCAGAAGAAAGAGAGAAAAGTCATGCATTAGACTCAGTACCACCTCCAAGTAAAAGAGTGGGTCCAATGGCTAGAGATTGCCCCAGTCTAGAACCCCAAATGCAAACAACCCTTCACTTTGCAGCTGAGCACCTCTTTGCACCTCTATTAAGTATTGGCTCATCTAGAAGTAAAGCTAAAGCGTCAAGTCCCCTTTTTAGAGAAACCCACAAGCTTCCTTCCCCCTGCCAGCTAGCCAGATACCTCCCTCCCCATCTGAACTCTCCTCCATTGTACTGCATGCCCCACAACCTCCAATCTTGTGTCTTTCAAGCACAAACCTCCAAATGGACACATTCAAACCCTCAAGAACAAAAGTTCTGCTGGTGAGCAGCATGTGAGCCAAACCCTGCAGGCATCAGACTGCTCCCAACCTGACACTCATGAATTAACAAATAAGAAGTCATCACAGTGCCAGGAAATATGGCAGAAAATAGCCTACCTCAGATGTTCAATGGCAAGAATTGCCTTGTAGCGAACTGGAGATGCCAGGGAATCCAGTGGTTCCTTTTTAATGAAGTCCTGAAATGCATTAATAGGGACATAACAAATGGGAAATGGATTTGAAAGGCAGAGAGGTCTTCCTCTCACACCCTGAAATAGGGCCATATGCCAGACCTGTAATAAACAGACACCGGGCTCAGCAGGCTCTCTGCCTCTGAAATGGACCGTAGGGCCATCTGCAGGCTATTCGGAGGACAAAAAGATAACTCACCAGACACAAGCCATTCCTTCCAGTTACAGCCCACAATATGTCAGTGTCTCTGCCGAGCTCAGAGTGGACCCAGCATTCGGGGTGCCATGCAGGTAGCTCATGAGACTGCAGTAGTACAGTCACAGCCAATGGATAAAATAACATCTCCCTGGAAAACCAGTCTTATTGCATTACAACAAACTCCTTTGTACTTCAGTCCTCAAAGCTCCTAATCACTCACCAGCATGTAGCCAAGGAGCTCCTGTTTGTAAGAGAATTCGAACTCCCGGGAGTCTCTGGTCTCCAAGATGGCACAGCTAATCTCCGTGACATTCTGGATGAGGGTTAATTTTAGGTACATGTCCTACATAATCCAGAAGGAGAAACAAGAGGATGTGGATGAGAAACAGAGAAGAACCAGAGTCCAGAAGATAAAGATCAGGAATTAAATCTAGCCTCAGGAGAGGAGAGAGGTGTCCGCAGAGCCCAGAAGGCAGAGGACCCCAGCTCTGCACCCACTTCAGAAGAAAAGAAAACCCAGGTTCATCAAATAAATCCAGGTCCACTTACACCAGAGCAGCCAGGACTCCTGCTTGATGTAGCAAGGAAATCAAGCTCTGTGCAATTTAAACAAGCAACTTGTGTATAGAAAATGCAAGACCTGAGAGCAGATTATTTAGAATTTACCTTGTTCGTAACAGTGATGCCCAGCACCTGAAAAACGAAATGCAAAACAGCTATTAGCAATGTATGTCCAACATAACACACATCCTCAAAATGTCCTGGCTGGTGAATATGGAGCAGAGAGAATCACTATTGTTAAATCTTCCAAAAGGCAGGAAATGTATCCAGAGGGGGTGTTTTGCAGAGGTCAATATCAGGGGCCACACTACATAATATTTGCATTTGTGAACTACTAGAAGATATCAGTTTGGTTCAACTGTTTTTGACAATGCCTAAATGAGAGTCTCAGTCGGACAGGGCAGAATTGAATGGCAAAGTGACGTGGAGAGGTTGCACGGAGATGAGAGTCAGTGCCAGCAGTCAGACACCTAGGGAACAGAAATAAGGAGCACACAGACAAACAAGAAGACAGATAAGAGGTAAGGGAAGTAGTGTGTCCAAGAAACAGAGTGACAGCAAATCAACTAAATACAAGCTAGCATTAGTCTCTCTTGGGTAGCGAAAGATAGCGCTAGATACACATACATATTAGGGGAGTTAGAGTGTTATTCTGAATAGCCTGAGTCTGACTGCATCTGAATTACTGTGTAGCTGTGGTCTACAGAATTTCAGAAGAATATAGAGAAACTAGAGAAAATACAAAGAAGAGCAACAAAAATGATACAACATGTGACAGCTCACGCGCCGTCCATTACAGTTTTAAATTTGAGTTATGTGACAAATTATTGCTCAAAGGAGAGTTTTAGAAAATACAAGCCCTCTCTCTATAAACTCAGAGGCAATGCTATAACTTCAGGGTAATGCCCCTAACACTTATCACACAAAAGCTCTTACCTGACAACTGGCTCTGTAATGGTGAAGGATGTTCCCTGTGATGTCTGCCTCTACTCGGGAGAGAAGCTGGTCTTTTGGAGCCACGTTGCTGTATGTCAGCATCAGGGTGCTGCGAGTCTTGCCTCTTTTTCCACGGTGGTAGTCCTAGACAATCAGAAACGTCTCTAGAGACAAGTTCTTGTGATTCGTTTTGCCTTGGAATTCTGATCTGCTGCTGACCGAGGAATTGCTCACAGCAGCAATGGCAGTTTGCACTTGCAAAGCTCTTTTCAGCCAAAGATCTCAAACCACTTGCAAACAGTATTTAAGCAATATAATCACTGTGTGAGGTAGGGAGTTATTAGTATCTCCATCATTCCCACGGGTCACTCTGACACAGAGAGCCTAAAATGCTGAACCTACAGCAGTGAAGTACACGGGAGCTTAGTCGTTGACACTGGTGGGTACAAGATCAGGCGCTAAATGTCTTGCCTAAGGCTGCACAGTGAGTAAATGCAGAGCCAGCAATGGAAGCCCAGAGGCCTAGTCTCCTGCTCTATCCTTTAGATCAGTGGTTTTCAACCAGGGGTACTTGTGTACCCCTGAGGGTCTGCAGAGGTCTTCCAGGGGTATATCAACTCATCTAGATATTTGCCTAGTTTTAGAATCATAGAATATCAGGGTTGGAAGGGACCTCAGGAGGTCATCTAGTCCAACCCCCTGCTCAAAGCAGGACCAATTCCCAACTAAATCATCCCAGCCAGGGCTTTGTCAAGCCGGGCCTTAAAAACCTCCAAGGAAGGAGATTCCACCACCTCCCTAGGTAAAGCATTCCAGTGCTTCACCACCCTCCTAGTGAAATAGTGTGATTCTATCAACAACTTACTGTAAAGTTGAACTGTTTATGTTAATACATATCATGGATCCAGTCATGGAGCACAAAGTGTCTGGAGCCCCTGGCTGTGTCCATGGATAGAAATACGGATTGAAGATATTTTTAAACTAGTACATGTAGAGTAGAGTATGTAGTGAGGGAAATATGCAGCAAGCTTTTCCAGGCTCCTGACAGTCTGGGATGCAGCCTGCATAACCTCGGTGTTTTGCTGATAGTTTATGTATGCTTCAACAGCCACGGAATTGGGCATCATTATGTTCTCTGGAGAGTCTATTTAAAACAAAAAGATGTACTTCCTTGTACAAGAACATTTCACTGAAAAATGGTGTTTTCAGAATTTTCAATGTCTCATCAGAGGTTTGAGTAACCTAGGTAACTCTGTGAGATGTAAATACCCAGTGTGAGATTCTGATCTCTGTTACACTAGTATAAATCCAGAGTAATGCCACTAAAATCAGTGGAGTTACCTTGACTTTACACCAATATAACTGATCAGATTCTGGCTCTAATCATTCATGTCCTTGAGTCAAAACTCCCACAGAAGGCAAGGGGAGCAATCAGCATGCAAGTATGGTAGGACCAAGTCCTAAGTGTTAAGAACTCTCCTTACCAGTTTGCTGGTGGACACACTGAGCTCGCGGAAAACATATGCTATCATATCCCATTCTGCACAATTCTCCACACTTCCTGAACTGAGCAGCTTCCTGATGAAATGAAGAACTGCCTTCCTCACCTGCAAGAGTAGAGATTACACACAAGAGTTATTGTTATCCCTTCCGCCTGAAATAGGAGATAGGATATGAGACTCCTTATGCTTTTGAGTTTATCTCCTTAGATTATAAACGTGGATACATTTAACACTGGCAGGAGAATGACATGCCTTCTCTAGCCTGCAGTCTCTCCTCTGGATCTGAATGAAAGCTCCACCCAGATATCCATTCATCCTATATCATTGAAAAAAATGGAAATATTTCACTGCTCCACACACAATCTTACCTTAGCATTCTGATCACTGAAAGTGGATTTCACTGCCTTCACAATCAGAAACTTTTTAACTCTTGTCTCGGGCACTGAAAGATAAGGAGAGGTGTACAGTACTTCTTTGTTCCACTCACTCACTTTCCACATTGGAATTAATCCTGGATTTCAAAGGGCCCTATTTAAGAATAGTACCGAGCTTCTCTCATCTACAGAATCAGTGGGAAAAACATCGGACCAGACTCTGGTCTCAGTTACACCAGTGTAAATCTAAAGTAATTCCATTTCTATAAAGAGTGCCATCATACTACCATGATGGAAATATTATAAAAGCGTTAGATAGACTGAGGTCACTGAAGTTAATCTGTGTTTACACCAGTATAACAGAACTCAGAATCTAATCTATAGTGTATAATACTGATGAATATCGAGTCAGGAGTCCTATTTTATTTTTATCTGATTATTGTTAACATGCATTAGCCCCAAGTTAACTTCTGTATTTGAAGTTGAAAAATATCTTGGGCTACATTCAGCACTTAGTTGAACCTGTTGATTTCTGGGTGGCCATAGGTGGGTAACTTAGGGCAGCATTTGGTCCCTTAGTGGAGATCCAAACCACTGATGACTGTGTGTTATAGAGACTCTGTGCCCCATTTGCAGAGGCGATGAGTCTGTTACAGCCCTCCCATGCCTACAAAGCCTTGGTTCTTTAGCTCAATCTATAGTAGCTCATGCTTTTAGCTCTGGATCAGGGCCGGCTTTAGGCCGATTCCCCCGATTCTCCTGAATCAGGCCCCGTGCCTAAGAGAGCCCCGCACCCCACACCTAACAGGGCCCCGTGCCCAGTGGCCTTTTTAATTTTTATTCACCCAGTGGCGCTCCGGGTCTTTGGCGGCACTTCGGTGGCGGGTCCTTCACTCCCTCCGGCTCTTCGGCGGCACGTGAAGGAGCCGCCGCTGAAGTGCCGCTGAAGACCCGGAGCGAGTGAAGGACCCGCCGCCGAAGACTCGGAGCGCCACCTGGTGAGTACAAGCCCCACGAATCGGGCCCAGCACTTCCTAAAGCCGGCCCTGCTCTGGATGTCCCCAACTCAACCCTCAGCATGTCGGCCAAGAGGGCAGCTGGCACAGTTGCTCCTGTGTTACTTACAGTCGGCACCAACAATAGTACTGAGCAGATTCAAAGAGGCCACACGAACAGCCTCATTCTCAATCTCCAGCTGCGAGAGCAGAAATGCTATCAGATCATCAGGAGAAGAACGGGCTGCAAGGGAACAAATCACGTCCTCACTGACAACAGAACTCTTATTCTTACCATACCTGACAAAGGAAGTTACAAGGAAACCACTCTGTAACTCAGAGTATCTTCCCCTTACCTAGCAGAACTACACAATTGAACAGCTCTGCATGATTTTCCGTGCTGAGCGGCTTAGCTTGAGAACAGATCTGTGGGAAGAAGGGAAATGGTCAAAGAAAAACTAATCAGAAGCAATTGAAAAGAAAACGTTCAATTAATTTCTAAGCTTCCACTTCCTACTTGTCCAAATAGAGGTCTGAACCCCAGGTAGATGGTACTGAATGCACAGCAAGAATCAAACACAATGACCAATACATTAGATAAGAGAAGCTAAAGGGTTTTGAGCAGCAGAGCTGATCTAATCAAGACACAGCCACAGTTTTTACTATACAACTCTGACTCCCCCTGATAATAGGCTTATGGTGAAATTGCTTTACAAACTGAGCTGGATATTAGCTAAGAAAATGAGACCGCTACCTGCTTACTCCTGAGCCTGCAGAAATCAGTAAGGCATGAGGAGGTCCCCAGGCTCTGCACTATCATTCGATAGATTTTGATTGTTAATATGCTTCAGATCTGCTGTGCCTAAGCTCAAGCGATCCAAGCAAAACCACCCCTCACCTGGTTGTGCAGAGCACTGCAGATGGCTTGAAACTTCTCTTTAGGTAGCGGGATCTTATATTCACAAGAGACCTCCAAGAGCTGGCTCAGACTCTGCAACAGAGGGTGAAAGTCAGATGGTGGGCACACACAGGAGCAATATGTAGTGACTGAAGCAGCTTCAGGGGATTCGTAGATTCCAAGGCTGGAACGGATTATTGCCATTGTCTAGTCTGACCTCCGGTACAACACAGGCCATAGACCTTGCCCAGAATAATTCCCAGAGCAGAGCTTTTAGAAAAACATCCCAATCTCAATTTAAAAACTGTCAGTGAGGGAGAATCCGCCTCGGCCCTTGGTAAATGGTTCGAATGGTTAATTATCTCACCATTAAAAATGTACGCCATATTTCCAGTCTGAATGTGTCTAGCTTCAGTTTCTAGCCATTGGATCAAGTTACACCTTTCTCTGCTAGACTGAAGAGCCCATTATAAAACATGAGTCCCTCGTGTAAGATATTATAGACTGTAATTAAGTCACCCTGTTACAGGACAGGTCCACCCCGTCAGGTTGGTACCAGGTTGTGGAGGAATTGAAGTAGATCTGGGGCGGCCCCACTGGCCTAGTCTCCCTAGTCACCGCAGCAGTCCTGGCTCCTAGGGCAGCATAGCCTAATGGTCGGGATCAGTGCAGCAGCAGCCCTTCGGTGAGGGTCCACGGCCCAACAGCACTAGTCACTAGAGCTGCCCTTCTAGGTATGGCAGTGCGGCCTAGTGGCCAAAGTCAATAGAACCACCTCTCGCGGTAGGGCAGTGCAGCCTAGTGGCCAGAGACAACGGAACCGCCCTTGGCAGCAGGGCAATGCGGCCTAGTGGCCAGAGTCAATAGAACCACCTTTTGCGGCAGGGAAGTGTTGCCTAAGCCAGCCCTTCTCCACTGGCTCCTACCTATTCCACAGGTCCCAGCCCAGGGCCCTGTCTTGCCGCAGGGGTATCTGCCTCCAACTCAGCGAGGATCCTTCCAAAACATGCCGAGTCAAAGCCCGGTACCTCAACTGGATCAGTGCTTAGTCCACCTAGGCTACTTCCCACCCGTTCTTCCGCAGCTGGTAGTCTCCAGGATTCTGTGGTCTCTCCTCCATCTCTGGCACTGGGTGGCTGGGGGTCGGTTGCAGCCACAGTCTGGCTGGCCTCTGAATCCTGGAGCTCTGGCAGTCTCTCTGCGGGAGCCTGCAATGCACCTCTGCTCCCTTCGGCAGTCATCTCAGCCTGAGCTGAGCGGCTCTTTCATATCCTGGTTCCAGCTGAAGCATGCCCAGCAGAGATGGGGGGGCATGGCCTCCTCGGCCCACAAAGTATGATTAACCCCTGCTGAACCAATGCGGGGTAGGTAAACCCCATCACACACCCTTTTACTGTCTGTTTGTCAAACTAAACAGATTTAGTTCCTTGATTCTACCACTATAAGGCATGTTTTCTAATCCTTTAATCACTGTGGCTCTTCTGTCAATATCCTCTTCAATTTATCAAAACCCTTTTTGAATTGTGGGCACTAGAACTGGACACAGTATTCCAACAGTAGTCACACAAGTGCCAGATTTAGAGGTAAAATAACCACTGTACTCCTACTTGAGATTCCCCTTTTTATGCATCCCAGCTTTAGCTTTTTTGGCCACAGCATGAGTTCATGTTCAGCTGATTATTCATCATGACCCCCAAAATCTTTTTCAGAGTCACTGCTTCCCAGAACAGCATCCGCCATCATGTTATGTATGGCCTAAATTCTTTGTGCCTAGATGCATACATTTACATTCAGCCGTATTTAAATGCACCTGTTTGCGCCCAGTTTACCAAGTGATCTAGATCACTCTGAATCAGTGAGCTGTCCTCTCCATTATTTACCACTTCCCAATTTTTATCTCATCTGCCAACTTTATCAGTGATGAGTTTATGTCCTCTGCCAGGTTATTGATAAAAAAGATGAAAATCTAATTCCTTCCTGCATCTAAACACTTTTCTCCTTTGCTGCTTGAAGCTTCCAGAATGTCTCTGATGCCATCTACATATTTGACTATGTTTAAGCAGTTGTGTAGTGCCCTGATGCTATCAAACAAGTCCATGATGCATTGGTTCCCTCCAAATCATGAGTATTTCAACCCCAAAAGTGACCACATACTCTGTACCAGAAAGCTTCAACCAACAGAGATGGTGAGTAAATATCACTACCAAGAAGTTATAGCTGGTCTCATGACTTCATTTACAACTGTGTAGCCCCACTGAAGACAGAATATGGCCCATTACTTCTTGCTCATGTGGTACTGAGGTAAATGAAATAGAGAGACAAGGGGAGTGAGACAATATCTTTAATTAGATTATCTCACCCACCTTCTCACTCTAATATCTTGGGACCAACATGGCTACAACAGCACTGCATAGAACGGTAGATGAAATAGACAGGCAATGCTTTTATATCGATCTAGTTATATAGGCCAAAGCAATCACCCTCAAGCCTCCTTAGTATTAATTTTCAACCACTGACAGTTGGTTTGGTACTGACCAGAGACAACATATGGCAGCCCCTGCTCTGAGGAGCTTATGATCTAAAAGAGAGACACAGAGTTGACAGGATGTACCTGGAAATCACAAGGAGGGAGCATCTTGTTGGGGAGTGGGGCAGGTGTTTTGTTTATCTTCTCCTTGTCATCCTCCCCAGGAAACAGAGGATGCTTTTCATAAGAGGCATTTACCTACAAATCTTGTTTCCTGGGTCACCATGTGCATAAACCCAGAACTCGTGTGGATATTTATTATCTAACAAGTCACTGTCTAGACCAGGAAACCCCACTGGCAGCAAATTCCTCATGCAGTTCATACATGCACACGCATAGACAGTTACCTTAATGAGTGGTACCTCACCTTGGTGACGTGAAAAACATCAGTGTCCTCCTTATATTGCTCAAGGAGCCATGAGATCGGTTCAAATACCCGATCGTGATGCTCCTCTTTGTGTAGCAGGAGGCTCATCATGGGACCAAGGGCTTTGATGATGGCCTGCTTGAGCTGCATAGATGAGATACAGAATTTATGTTCCTAAGAATTCATTCAATATCATCCAATGGACACACCTTTTCTACTTCTAATGAGTGCAACTTCCCTTGTTCCACTGTAGGAACGGCCCTATCTCAATATTTCCTGGTAAAGAACCGGGATTCGTAGGGTTGGTTTCAGGATTATATTCTAATGGACCTCACAACTATACCAGGTAAAATATTCCCCAGATTAGTATGCATTCTCAGCCAGCTCAAAACTGCTGTAATTCCACTGGGGCTGAATGGACTTATACCAGGAATTAATTTAGCCCACTATCCCGTGTTCATCTGCACATTAGGTGCATAAAACTAGAAGCTATGTACACTGTGTACAGACAGAATTTCCATGATGTGGTGACATTATAAATATATGGGTTTTAGATGTTTTACATGACACTCTGTTCCATCCAAAAGGACCTACCATTAAATGCCATCATCACAGAGAGTGACAGATACATAGAATTTAACATTACAATTTCTGCTAAAGGTTTAGAAAGCCAGCAATTCTCACCTGCAGCTCCTCACATTTCAGCCAGTTGCTGGTCACATGACAATAGAATGAAAGAATTCTGTCGAAGAATCGCAATGTACCTATGCTGGGGAATGTGTTCTTACACCAGGTAGTCAAAAATAGATTGATTGCCCTTGACCATTTTTCCAGAACTGCATGGAAGGAGAGAAGACAGGCAATGTGAAAAGGACATATTAGTAATGAGGAGAAGTTGCTTTATCAGTGAACTCACCCAGGCCTAAAGTTTACTACAATTCCATGGCAGCTACTGCTTAGTTCAGGACTACACGCTGAAATCCCACATCAATTTTGAGCTATTTCTCTTCCCCCCATTCCATGTCTTGTTTCTGAAAAGGCTTTTAAATTTGCATATCTCTCAATCTTTTGTCAATTACCATCATTTGAAGACAATTTTTTTCTCCCTTCCTTGTTACCTCTTAATTAGAGTTGGTTGAAAAAGCAGTTTAAATTCAATGAAAAATCTTTACTGATAGGTTTTTGTTTTTTTTCAAAATTGCAAAGTATAAAAATCATTTATATTTTTCAAAAATCAAAAAAATTCAGCCACCTCTTTAGCTGCTCCAAAACACCGGATGCACACTTCCTGACCAAAATTGTCATTGGCATTTTTCAGGTTTGTTTTTCATCAAATTTGGAAAGAAAAATGATGGAAAATATAATTAAAAATCAAAATATTTCAACCAGCTCTCCTCTGAATGACTCGCGTCCTCTGCAGTTATTGTTTATTTAACCCTAACACTGTATGATTTCATCTTGAGTTACAGTTTGTCTGAAAGATGTTCAGTGCCCCTAACATCCATTGGCTTTACTGGGATTTGAAGGTATTGGGGAGCACTTTGACCTAAAAGTAGGTGTATCTAGTGTCCTTGCTAAGAAGAATTAGGGCCC
Source organism: Terrapene triunguis (assembly GCF_002925995.2). Lineage (NCBI taxonomy): Eukaryota > Metazoa > Chordata > Testudines > Emydidae > Terrapene > Terrapene triunguis. The sequence continues at coordinate 15,011 of NW_020690669.1, forward strand.
AATCCTGTTCTCTAGGAAGTTGATGGCAAAATTCCCATTTACCTCAAAGGCACAGGATTAACCCCTTACTGAGCATCACCTGAAAAGCAAAGGAAGAGAGAAGTGGAGAGGAAGAGAAGACAGAGAAAGAGGGTGAAAGGAGATGATGATAAAGAAACTAAGGGGAGAGAATGGGTGGAGGAGTGGGAAACAGGGGCTTTTTAAATGTACAGTAATGAAATCTGCTCCCTTCACCTCCTCCCCCAGGAGCCTCCTGGCAGATGGGCAGCGTCAGCCTTTGTGTCTGTTTATTTTAAATTATATCCATGAGTCATAAAGGGCCTGAACTTACAAATGCTCAGCACCTCCTGCAAAGTACGGAGCACTCTCAATTTCACTGAGTGCCACGGCAGCCAAGGAACGCAGCACCTGGTGCAATCCAGGGCAGGGAGCATAGTTCAGGGCCTGTTTGCAAACTTGGTCAGTCACTTCAATCTGTACCAAGACCCCCTCAATATCCATTTTGGGCACTACAGTAAGTGCTGCACTTACCACCACAAAATGCTTGTCTCAGCCTGCTGTCCTTGACTAACCCCAACATGGAGAACATGGCGTTCAGGGTCCTTCCCACATATGGGATACACTCAAATGCTGCAGAAAAAGGCCAGAAGAGAAGGAAGATATCTCAAAAAAGATATACTGGCACTAGAAAAGGTTCAGAAAAGGGCAACTAAAATGATTAAGGGTTTGGAACGGGTCCCATATGAGGAGAGATTAAAGAGGCTAGGACTCTTCAGCTTGGAAAAGAGGAGACTAAGGGGGGATATGATAGAGGTATATAAAATCGTGAGTGATGTGGAGAAAGTGGATAAGGAAAAGTTATTTACTTATTCCCATAATACAAGAACTAGGGGTCATCAAATGAAATTAATAGGCATCAGGTTTAAAACAAATAAAAGGAAGTTCTTCTTCACGCAGCGCACAGTCAACTTGTGGAACTCCTTACCTGAGGAGGTTGTGAAGGCTAGGACTAGAACAGAGTTTAAAAGAGAACTGGATAAATTCATGGTGGTTAAGTCCATTAATGGCTACTAACCAAGACGGGTAAGGAATGGTGTCCCTAGCCTCTGTCTGTCAGTCAGAGGGTGGAGATGGATGGCAGGAGAGAGATCACTTGATCATTGCCTGTTAGGTTCACTCCCTCTGGGGCACCTGGCATTGGCCACTGTCGGCAGACAGGATACTGGGCTAGATGGATCTTTGGTCTGACCCGGTACGGCCTTTCTTATGTTATGTTCTTATGAAGAAAGATAATCAGCTGCTCTCTGCCTTCTTACAATACACTTAGAAACACCGTAGGGCAGGATGCTATGGGCTCCTAGGCCATTTTGTGCTGCGTAAGCAGAGCAGAATGGCTTTAAAGCAGCCATTGAAAGCCAGTGGGGGATTCACCCTGAAGAGGGGAATCCTCCACCAGGGTACAGCTGTGCCCGATGCCCAACTCACTCCCAGAGTAAGGGGAGAGAGCACTGGGACAGGATGGGAAGTGGGGTGGAGAAGAGCTCCACTAGACCTGATCTTCCATTCATTCCCATCCTCAAGGAACTTCAGTCAGGGGCATAAGTTAGAGCTTGCACCTCCGTCTGGATAGCTCATGATCTGGAAGCCAAGAACTAGCAACAGCAGTTAATCTTGTGTCTCTCCCCAGACACACACGCATGCACACAAGCAAACAGAGCTCTGTTTAGGTGTAACATTTTTAGGTAGAGAGTGTAATCCCCGTCCTTAAATGAAAGACAATAACTTTGAAACAAAAGATGGAAGTTACCATACCATAAGCTGATGACAGGTTGCCCAGCGTAATGAAAATATACTCTTCAGGCTTCTCC
>NW_020690669.1:16978-18861 GCF_002925995.2 Terrapene triunguis
ATCGAGTCATTTGGCTAAACAATTTTCAGCCTTTGAGTTCCTTGCAAGCTGCTTAGTTAGACTATTTACTATTAGCTACTTGTGGTGGATGTCATATAATATTTTCCCCTGCTCTTCCCTGAGGAGGTAGTGAGACACAGACTGGGCAGCTTCAAGATATTCAGAGAGCTTTCCTGGAATAAACTGTCCCCCAAAAGGAGGCTGACTTCCTTTGGAACAAGAGAGGGATTTTTCCATGAGTTTTCCTGCTGGCAAACTATATTCTAAATCCAATGCTGCTTCTTTTGGAGATAGCTCAGATTCTGTCTGTCTTGGGGCTTTATACTGCCACTTATCGCTATAGTATCAGAGCGCCTTCCACATAACATCAGGATCAATAATGAAATCCCTAGTAGACTTCGGGAAAGACTTGCTCGTTAAGAAACCATAGGCCTCTCTCTGTGTCTGATATCATGTGTCTCGGGTCCTGATCCTGCAAAGCACTTAAGCACATGTGTAACTTTCACATGTGAGTTCTCCCATCCTATGCATGTGCACAAGTGCTGTCTAGGACCTGGGCTTTGGTCTGGAGGAAGGTGTGGGCCTCTAACAGGAGAATACATTTTCGTTTCAGTATATAGTTTACCCCCCAAAAAAGAGAGTTTTAATTAGTTAAAGCTTTGGATCCTTTGATTAGTATCTCGGGAGAACTAACTTACCTGAGTCTCTCTCATGTGTTTTGAGGCCAGGGTTATTATTTTGTTCAGTAGCCTACTCTCTAGGGCCCCGGTGTCCTGCTGTAATACTTTCTCGAGGACACAGTAAATGTCAACTCTGTCTCGCTGCGGACAAAACATAAAAGAGAATAAACAATTGGAAAAAGGTTTTCTTGATGACCACACAGTAATTTGGCTAATAAGCCACTGCCCTAAAGAGTTTACAATCCACACATGAAATGACTAGCCCAAGTCTTATCATAACAGAGCAGGTCCGTGGCCAGGAAGAGAATCCATGTCTCCTGAGTCATTATCCAGAGTTCTATCCACTAGGCCACACTGACTCCTCAGCCTGCATGCTCACACAACTAATCCATTGGCTTAATTGGTGTAAAACATGCCATGCCCTCCACAATCACTGCATTTAGCAGCACTTCAGAAGCAGCTGAGCAATTTACATATTTTAACCTTCCGGGAGAGAAAAGAGCCAGAATAAGCGCCCTTCACTGCCCCCTTATCTAGTTTCATTTATTTAAAATAAACAATAAAAATGAGCACCTTGCCCTTGCTCTATCCACTCCAGACAGAATTTGTAAATTTGTAATTACAAAATACCCAACTCCCGCAGTAAGTCCTCAACAGCTCCTAGGGGAAATTAGCTCAGCAGTTAGAACTACATTGACAGTCGCACACTCGAAGGTGTCTTTTATGAGGCCCATCAGTGTAGAAATTCACAGATGATACTAAATATGGAGTTGTGGTATCAGTTGGGACAGAGAAAAACTAAAGAGGGACACAGAGAAATTAAAAACCTGAGCAGAGAACAAGATTCATTTCAGAAAACTGCCAACTAGCACATCTGGAAAGGAGGTAGAAGTAACTGACATAATGGGAGGGAGAAAAGTGGGAAGCAACAAGTGCCCTGGGGGTGACAGTGAAAAACAAAGTCAACACGTATATGCAAGGTGTGATGGCTCCCACAAAGAGCCATGTGGGTTGGGTCTTTTACACACAGGGATCATGGCACAAAGCAGGAAGACACCAGTTCCTCTCTGTTCAGCTGAGGTGTGACTGCATCTGGATTGTTGCATTTTCTAGCACCACATTCCCAGAGAGCTCAACAAATTGGAAGTAATTCATGGGAGAGCAAAAAAAGAATGCAGGGGGGTGGCGGAATTGACTTCTGAA
>NW_020690670.1:0-10222 GCF_002925995.2 Terrapene triunguis
TTGCTTTTTACAGATTCAGACTAACACGGCTACCCCTCTGATAGTTTATACTATAATTTTAATTACTATATAGGTTCCTTCCACAGAAAAGGATAGCATTCTATATAGGCTACAATGCACTGTGTATTTACTATTGTGAATTAGGTACTGGATTTTCATTAAAGATCAGTGCCCCTTTCATCTTACAAAAACAGATAAGTGAATCAATTAAAGAGGACCTCTGGTAAGCCCAGGAAGGGGCAATAGGTGAGCTATTGTGGGGGGTACCCTGGGTCTGTTTTAGGGGGAGTCAGTTCAGGGAAGATAACAGTTGAAGTTACCTATACAACAATATATATGTATTGAACAAAATGTTCATGTGGCCATCTTCACATGTTTTCCCGCCTGTTTAGATAAGGCTAAGTCATCCAATCAGGGAACAGAAACAATACTACATGACTCATGTCACCTCTGACTTCACACATAATGAGTAGAAAAGAGTCCAAAACCTAGCTGAAACAAAGAGATTACAAAGCTACCTGTTGGTTGAAATAATTCTGTAAGTATTTTTCCAACAGTTACAAATAATGAACCTGATAATAAAAAAGTCTGTTCATAGATAATTTAGGAACAGAAATATTCATCAGATAAATTATTCACTGAATAGTTTACCTAGCTCTATTGCTGACATAGGTAGAATACTCTCCCAATCAGGATAGCAGGGGCTGAGGACACCATTCAACTCTCATCTATAGAAACAGACTGGGAAACGGCACAAAGGAAGTGTTAGTAGGAGATTTTATATACCTATAAACACACATCTTGTGAAAGGGTGTAAAAATCCTAGGTGATCCAAGAGGTTAATATTGTAGATGAATAGGATTTACACAATTATCTATGTAGTTCGTAACTTTCCAAATCCATCAAAAACAATATTGATTTCTTTTGGTTTTGGGGGTAAAATATAATGTATTTGTTAAGCATATTTATAGAAATAATCATCAAAGTTATTGAAGTTGTAATAGCAAGTAGAAGAACCAAATATATGTATTAAAATAGGCTTAGTTATATGTCTTATACATTAATTGTAAAGGGCTTAGAAAGAGGCCCAGTAGAAGTTAGGATAAGCTAGCATGAGTATTATATGCTTGACCTAAGGTTATAAAATTTAGCATTAAATATCTTGGGATACTTTAGTAATTCAATGTGTGATAAACATGTGAACCATAAACATACATATGGTAGCATCTTAGGGTACATTTGCAATAAGGTAATCATGGAGGTAACTGCACTGACAGATCAAAACTATTGGGATATTAATTGATGCAAGTGAGATGTTACTGGTCTGAAGTTTAACTATGGTTAGCCGGAATGCCACACATGGGCAGGGACTGAAACCGGATCAAATGTGATCCCTGTCAAGGTTCCCTCCCCACTCTGAACTTTAGGGTGTGGAGACCTGCATGAAAGACCCCCTAAGCTTATTTCTACTACCTTAGGTTAACAGTACGCTGCTATCACCAAACGTTAACCAATTATTTAGGGAGACCCACTTGGAACTCTGCCTTCCCCCAAATATCTCCCAAGTCCCTAACCCCCTTTCCTGGGCAGACTTGAGAATGATTCCTCCCCAAAGCCCCTACACTCCTTTTCCTGGGTAGGCTTGAGAATCCCCCTCACCAGTTAGTCCTGGTGAATACAGATCCAAAACCCTTGGATCTTAAAACAATGAAAAATCAATCAGGTTCTTAAAAGAAGCATTTTAATTAAAGAAAAAAGGTGAAAAGAGTACCTCTGTAAGATTAGAATGAAAGATAATCTCACAGACAATCAATTTAAAACACAGAGGGTTTCCCTCTGGGCAAAACTTTAAAGTTACACAAAGAACCCAAATTTATCTTCTCTCTTATTTGCAAAAGAACCCACAAACAAGTAATCTAACATATTCCTTCTCTAAATACTCACTACCCTATAGGAGTTGGATGGTTCCTTCTTTCTCTGTTTCCGGCAAAAGCCCACCCAGCACAAACAAAAGACTTTTCCCCCCTTCCAGATTTTAAAGTATCTTGTCCCCTTATTGGTCCTTCTGGTCAGGTGTCAGCTAGGTTATGTGAGCTTCTTAACCCTTTACAGGTAAAAGAGGAATTAACTCTTAACTGTGTTGTGGTCAAAGACCCCCACGCAGTCATTTTAGTTCAAAGACTCAAGCCTGTGGCCAGTTTATTGACATACAAACCAGTGCACTGGGGTGTAGTCCGGAGGACTGACACCCCGAGCCCTACACGCAGGCGGGCTTTTATTCCATTAAACCACAAGCAAGGTAGAAACAATACGTCACGAGTTAAGAAATTGGGGGTTAGTCACAAGCTGGGCATGAGTTGATCACGAGCTGATCATGAGCTAAGAAACTGGGGTTGGGGTCAGTCCTCCCTCCCCCCCCCCCCGCCTTCTTTCTTAATTTTTCCGAGAAGTGGGTGTTTATTTGGGTAGAGGGGCATTTGGTGGTTTCCGCAGGGGTGGTGCTCGGCCCTAGCTTGGGTACATTTCTTAAGACTTGGTACATGTCATTTTCCGGGAGATTTCGGTAAAGGTTTAAGGGGGGTTTCCAGGGGACGCTTAAAGGAGAGCTATTATTGGTTAATTTGCAGATAGCTGGAATAGAAAAATGTTGCAAATAGTTATAGCAGCAAGGATGATTAACTCTCTGCAAAAACAATTTCTCAATATCAAGCAACTTGCATTATATTTCTAAAGCCTCACGGTTATTATATTTCTAAAGCAGTTTCTTTAGCCTCCAACGGACTCTGTAACTCTTTCTCCCCCTCCCCTCCTCTGTTACTACTTTTGCCTGGGGTTTGGCAGAGAATTGAATTGAGCAGTATTGTTCAGGCTTTTAGGCCCTCTATTCTGCACAAAGGTCACCATCATGACAGACTTCGGTCAGAGGTGTTTTGGGGCCTGTAGGCCCAGAACTTTGGCTACCGGCAAGAAGGCCCCCCTGTTCTGTTTTCCCACAATCGTATGTTTATGACAGTCCCAGACATGTGTGGGTCAAATAGGAAAAGTTGTACAAAAGATGTGCTTATTCAGTCAAAAGGAGGCTGTCTGGGGGAAGCAAACAGGAAATTAAACAACAACAGAGATAAGGTATCTTAAAGGATAAATAAAGAAAGCTATTAATTAGGAACGGTCCCTGCCTAGCTCTAACCAATCTAGCTAGGTTTAGTCTTCCCAGACCCAAATCTAGAATCAAAGTGAATATTAGAGCACTAAAGGACCTGAGGCCTAGAAAAGAAGGGACATTGAGTGGGCAGTAGTGGCTAGACATGAGCCTCTGACAGAGAAATACATAATATGCTGTCTCTGTCTTCCACCCCAAGAGTAGGAATGGCTAGGCTGAATGGAACTTACTCAACACTTACACTTTATTCTTTCTTTGCAAGTAGGAGCCAGGCACACAGGCTTTTTGTTGTTTTGTCCCTTTTGCATGCTTGCTATGCAATTTGGATGAATAAATAATGCTTTGTTTTGAAGAAACTGTCTTTGAGTCACTGTAATCAGAAGTTGGTTACAGATGCTGTGACAGGGTCAGGCCAGATGGCTACAAGAGAGTGGTTAAAGGTAGATACATTAGTTCCAGGTTAAGCAGGTCCCTTTTCCCTGGGTAAGATAACAGGGACTATTCCAGAATACTCAGGAACTTTCTAGAACTAATTAAGGCAGGCAGGCTAATTAGGACACCAATTGGGAAGCTGCTAGAATTAATTAAGGCTAATCAGGACACCTGATTTAAAAAGGCTCTCACTCCAGTTAGTGAGGGGTGTGTAAGGAGCTGGGAGTGAGAGGATGTGCTGCTGGAGGACTGAGGAGTACAAGCGTTAACAGACATCAAGAGGAAGGTCCTGTGGTGAGGACAAAGAAGGTGTTGGGAGGAGGCCATGGGGAAGTAGCCCAGGGAATTGTAGCTGTCGCGCAGCTGTTCCAGGAGGCACTCTAGACAGCTACAGTCCACAGGGCCCTGGGCTGGAACCCAGGGTAGAGGGTGGGCCCAGGTTCCCCCAAAACCTCCCAACTCCTGATCCAACACAGGAAGGTCTCTGGGTTGTTCCCCAACCCACATGGTGGATTAACAGAAACTGTGGGGATTGTTCTTACTCTTTTTTCCCCATACTGGCCAGTGATGAGGTTATCTGAGTGAAGAGCAGATTTGAGCCACGAAAGTGGCCAAACTGAGGGCTACTGTGAATCTCTGAGGTGAGCAAAATCTGCAAATAAGTGCAGGACCCACCAAGGTAGAGGAGGAACTTTATCACAATGCCTAGAGGGAAAGGGCTTACAGGTGCCAAACACTTTTGGGTCATTGTGTTAATGTGGTTGGTAAACGGGGGGGGGGGGGGCTGCCATCCAGATATCAAGTAAAAGGGAAAAAAAAGGTGGACTACACGGTTCCTTACTGACAGAAAGAAAGAAGGAAAGCCTGTCACCTGAAGGGTGCACGTGAGAGGAACTAAAAGCAAAACTCACCCTGCAACTGTGACACACAGATAGTTGTAAATTTTTGAGGGTTATCTGGCTGAAAGGCAGCAGTAATTGTAAAGTTATTCTTATTTACAAAATTGAGATGCAGTATTATTATTAGTGTCAGAGAATAACAGAGTTCTCACTTTTTGTTTGGGTACAGCAAGTCAGATACTTTATTCTCTCTCTATCAATTGCATAGAGGGAGAGAGTGCACTAGGACACAGGGTCTCCCCTTCCTAGGCAGGTCTCTCAACAGGTAAACAATTACAGCAAGCATTTATACTTTTTGTTACAGACAATGAGCAACGGCTGCATTTTGTTTATACATAGGTTATCCTGATATCTTGTTTTTCTTACTAATGTAGACTCAGTCTACATTCCATATTATCTACACATGGTCGCAACAACTTCTCACACAGTTCTTTCCCACTTGCCTTTCACAATCCTCGCTTCTACAAATCTCACGTTATTAGGGTTACAGTTAGCCTGACTCTTGCTAACAAACTGTCATACATTGCAATCCCCTTCCTGTCAGTTCTTTCTTTGCTTCCACATTAGTATTAGTATTTCAGTAGCACCTAGAGGCCTCAGTGTGGGCTCCATTGTGCTTGATACTATACACATGTACAAACAAGACTAAAGGAGCTTAATATATATGTAAATTATTTAGATGACTATTTAGATGGTATAAATAGTAAATTTATAATCTCACCTAAACTGCCCTCATTTATAATATTTTCCTATTGCAACTTATTTAGCATGGAAAAAGCCATTCATCCCTATTTTAATATATTTTTAAGTTTTATCACTTGTTTTTTATTGTTTATTTGATTCTTGCTTATCCGATTTAGTCAGGAAGCAAGTCTAAAGCAAAATTGTTGCTTCCAGAATTTAAGAGTCCCCAATAAACAATGTAATTATTCCAGAACTACTACTTTTCAGATACACCTCAAAACTTTCCTTAATTTTTTTAACTCCTTTGCCTATGAACTCAATTACCCTAATAAAATCTTTTAAAGTGTGCCATGACAAATTGAAGAGGCATTAAAAGTGTTCTATCCAAAAACATTTCAAGCCTCAGTTATCCTATAATGTTGGAAGTCTTCTTTAACAAGGTATTACACTAAAGGTATATCTTCTAGAAATTTGGATTTTTAATGCTTGGGCTCTAATTTGGAGTTTAATTAAAACACTATTAGAAGTTTGAATAGATTCCATTTTGCTATTTTAAACATACATGCAACATTGTGAAAACAGACAGCAGCCTAATCTTATGTAGGAATTGTGCTCATGAGAAGAAGAAAATTGTTTTATGTTCAGGTTCATTTGCCTCCAAAAATCAATTAAGTTTAGTTCTTTCATGCTTCATTTTATTACTTTCACTGAGCCAGACAGTGCTTCCCTTTAACTGAGAAGATCTATCTGAGAACTTTTATGTGAAATAGAGCTGATGTCTCCAGCTATGCAAGTAAATGGAAACAGTTACTTCATAAGAATGTTCTTTAAAAATAAGAACATGCAATATATTAACTGCTTAAATATCTGCACTATTTACATTTTGTATAAGGATCCCATCACCATGGTAACTGAACGCCTTCCAAGAAGGCTCCTAAAAAAAAATTAGACAATATCCATTTTGTATGGCTTTTTTTTGAGTGAGGTTGGTCTGCTGGATGAGGCACAGGGCTGGGAATTCCTGAGAGACTTTGGACAAGTCATTTAGGCCCTGTCCTGCATGGAGAACAAGATGGATGAAACCCCTCCCCCCAACTGGAACCCCAGTGACTTCAGTGGAGGCCCACTGTCATGGATCTCAGTGCAAGATTAAGGCCTTAATCTCTCGCTGCCTCAGTCTTAGGTCTCCATCTATAACTTCTGTAGATTTAAACAATAGAAACTATGTATCAGGACTTCCTAACAATTAATTAGGCTTGCAATCACATATGAAAAACAGCAAATAAAGTAACTCAGTTGGCCAATAAATACAAAACAGAAGATGCCCCCTCTACCCTGTCAAGGACCCTCAATCTTTGGAAAAAGCCCATCAAATAAATTGTGATTAAGGGTTTGTCTACCAGGTGGGTAACGTGTTATATGGGGGTGCAATTTCTAAAGCACATTAACGTGCTCTGTGTAGACCCTACTGGTGCACACTAAAGGTTCCCTAGTGCACTCTTAGTACTGTTTCAAACAACACTAGTTAAAGGGCACCAACAGGGTCACATGGACCAATTAATGTGCAACCAATGTAGTTCACTTTAGAAATCATACCCGTATATAGCGTATTACCCACTGTGGTAGACACGCACTAATACTTTCCCTTACATAACTAGGGCATTGTGAGAATAAATTCATGGATGCCGTTAAGATACTTAGATAATTTAGTGATAGGAGCTGGATAAGTACCTAGAGAAATAGGGCTTTTTTATTTTAATATGGGGTTATTTGGTGGGTTTTTTGTGGGAAGGGTATAGCAAAAAAGAAAAGGGAGATTTTATTTTGCTTGGAAGATATCAAGATTCATGATCTGCTATGCATCTTAATTCTATCTGGTTGCAAAATTTAATTTAGGAAATTAACGTGTCTTCCTGTTGGATTTGGGTAACGATTTAATTTCATATTCCTCTTCCTGAAGAAGATAATAGCATTAGCCTTTTCTGCAAACTGGCACAAAAAGGTACTTCTCCATGAGAACCCATATTTACATTGTGGAGTAGACTGTAACATTAAGGCCTGGTCTACACTGTGGGGTAGGGAGAGGGGGAAAAAATCTAAGTTACGCAACTTCAGCTACGTGACTAACGGAGCTGAAGTTGCTGTACTTAGATCTACTCACCACGGTGTCTTCACTGCGGCGAGTCAACTGCTGCCGCTCCCCTGTCGACTCTGCTGGCGCCTCTGGAGTACAGGAGTCGACGGGAAAGCGCTCGGGGGTTGATTTATCGCGTCTAGACTAGACGCGATAAATCGACTCCCACTGGATCGATCGCTGCCTGCCGATCCGGTGGGTAGTATAGACATACCCTAAGATTGCACCCTAGTGTGAGCTTTGAAATGCATTATAGGAGGGCCCAGGGTGGACTCCCTGCAGTCCATTGTAGACAAAAGGCAGGGCTATATCCACCTTCTTCCCCACCCATTTTGGGTGGCTAACAGCTGCAGAGCACTACCCAGCAGCTGCCCATGCATTCTGGGGAGCAGAAAAGCATGAATTGAGTCCAGCCCTATGGCAGAGCAAGTTATCACTGGTATACAGGGAAGAGCTGCATGGAAGAGAAGACCATGCTTGTTAACAAGCAAACTTGTTCCTTCCATTTGCTTGTTTACTGGGTAAAATAGAAAAAGGGGAGGCATGGCCTAGAAGATTTATTCTTATCTGGAGAATGGACATAGGGTGTGGTACAGAGCAGGCTTACTCCACTGAAAATCTGGAGATAAGCAGACTTTGTCTATCAAGCTCCACAACTGGCAACACTGGTTAGTCAGGATGAGAACATCAGCACCTCTGACTCTCATAGCAGGTGCTGGGAACCACAGTGACCTAAGCCAGTGAAACATGAGGCAGACAAAAGGAAGATGAAAACATTTGGGAGAATTTGTTAATCATTGGTGTCCTCTTTACACTTGACCCCAAATCATCCACTCTGTCACCTCAGAGTGAAGCTAGATTCATCTCCTCCTCCAAGCTTGAGACAAGCATGTTCTCTCTAGTTTAACAGAGCATTGGGAGAGGCATCAGTATCATGTCATACCAAAAGTTTGGGAGGTTGAAGTTCTATCACACCTACACTTCTGGTTATAAACAATCTAAACAAAGACTGTTGGCAGTTTAAATCCTCAAAAGGAGATGTAGATATGCTATTTTTTTTAATGAAAAACTAATTTTCCAAGTGTATGAACTGTGCATTGCTTCAGGCTGCAATGTGCAAGTAGAAAAGATACAGTGTGCAGTAAATTGTCATCATGACCTAAGTTATCCAAAAGTGACCAGTGATTTTTGGATAGTAAAATTGCAACAAGTTAAAGAGACTTAATTTTCAGAGAAGAGTTGCTCATCACTTTTTGAAAATCAGGTCCAATCAAAGTGTCAACTTGGACACACAAAATCTCTAGTTACCTTCGGAAACTTAAGCCTGGATCTTTTTATTTTTAAGTAATAAATCTGATGTTTGCCTGCTTCCAAAACCAGCTCTTTGGCCATTTTTATTTGCTTAATTTTCTAACATCTTGTCTCCATGACAAAGTTGTACCAACCTAGCTACATCAGTTTAAAAACTGATCTAGTTTAAAAAAAAAAAAGAGCCCTGTATCAGGATTCTCTTAAAAATCAGTTTAAAAGTGCCTTATCTCAATTTAACTCAGTGTTTCTCAAACTGGGGTCACCGCTTGTGTAGGGAAAGCCCCTGGCGGGCCGGGCCGGTTTGTTTACCTGCCCCGTCCGCAGGTCCGGGCGATCGCGGCTCCCACTGGCCACGGTTTGCCGCTGCAGGCCAATGGGAGCTGCTGGAAGCAGCGCGGGCCAAGGGACTTACTGGTCACCACTTCCAGCAGCTCCATTGGCCTGTAGCGGCAAACCATAGCCAGTGGGAGCCGCAATCGGCCAGACCTGCGGACGGGGCAGGTAAACAAACCGGCCTGGCCCGCCAGGGGCTTTCCCTACACAAGCGGCGACCCCAGTTTGAGAAACACTGATTTAACTAGTTTAGCTATTAATTATATTGATATAAGGCCCCCCTGGGGCTGGCACATATTCAGGTACATCAGTTTCTATGATATTTTAGTTACATTGGTACAACTTTCACATATAGACAAGGCCTAACTTCCCATTTGTATCAGACTTTTTTGATGCTTCTCCATGCAAAATCATCTTGTAGAAGACTGTATGTATACAAATATCAACTGGAAATAGAAAATGAAAAGCCATACCTATGTTACCCATTGCAACTGTACACAGTGATAGAATATTGTTTTTTAAAAGCAGCAATATTGTGGTATGCCAGTTAGAAGATAGTTATAAATGTGTACAATTAACTAAGTCTGTAAGAGCTAATTTACAGTGGCCATAAAAACCATGACTTGGTGACTAAATGTCATTGTAATACTTTGGAGAGAAAAGGTGGGTGAGATAATGTCTTTTATTGGACCAACTTCTGTTGGTGAAAGAGATACATGTCATTGTAAAGCAGCCAAATTATTGCTAGGGACAAATCAAAATATAAAGTGGTAAAGTCACATTTAATTTATATTTATTGACTTATAAAAAAAATTACCTAATTTATTAGCAATACATTACAAATCTGCACTACTGAAAACAATTATGTAATGCTGTTTAATCAAAATATACCAAGCAGATTTCAGAAACAGTAATAGGAATAAGTAAAACTAGTGTTAAAAACAAAAAGATGTGGCCTCTGATTCTATATTTGGGTCAGATGCCTTTGCAAACCTGAACTTCCCTTTGTAATCTCTGTTACCTCCATCACTCCAAACACTTAAAAATGCCCCCCACCATTGGCCTATTTTTCAGAGAGAGGATGCTCCCAAAGCTGCCATTGGCTTTAATTGCAATCATATTTTCAGCACTTCTGAAAGTCAAGCCCCATGAACCTTTACAGGTGACTTGCCTGTCATTTGAAACTGTTCAAAACTATCAGAGGGGTAGCCGTGTTAGTCTGAATCTGTAAAAAGCAACAGAGGGTCCTGTGGCACCTTTAAGACTAAC
>NW_020690671.1:0-7505 GCF_002925995.2 Terrapene triunguis
TGGCGGGCCGCGTGCCACTGAATTCTGCCTTGTCACCCCTCTGAAGCATTAGCAGGTCAGTAGCCTGATTTTCAAAAAGGGCATGAAATCAGTGGGATCTGCAGGCACCCACCTTCTCTGAAAACCAGGCCCTCAGTGACATGCCAGGGTCCTCTGTGGCAGAGTCAGGAATCAAACCCAGGCCTCTGCTTTAACCACAAGACCCCAGCCAGGAAGCCCGGGGGTTCCTCAGCCAAACAGCAAGTGCGGAGGAGGCTAATACTCGTTATGGTTGGGGGGGGGGTCCCCACTGGCAGGGATGTGGCGTGGCGACAGGGACAACCCGAAAGCCTTGATTAGGAACCACACAGGCAGCTGCAAGAACTTCAGCTGGGCTGGAATGGGCTGAAACGCAGTCCTGACACCAGGCGGACTGGGTTGTGAGGAAGCGGAGGCAGGAAACATGTCAGGACTGAGGTCCCCAGGATTTCCCTTAATCCCAGCGTACTGCTTAGTCCTTTGTTACCACAGCGTTCACTGCATAGCAAGGGAATGGTGTTTCCAAAGCCGGGCCCTTATCCACCTCAGCCAGCTTAGCCTTTTTATCCTGCTTCTCTGACACACCCTGACAGATGGTAACAAAACAAAGAGGCACTTCTTACTTAGTTTGATCCTTCCTTGTCCATTGCCAGTCGTGTTTTTTTTAACTCTCCTTCCCCAAGAGCAGAGGCTGAAAGCTCAGCCCCTTCCTCCTCCAGCCCTTCTGAATCCCCCTACCATCTGAACACTCAACGCACCATTTCAATCCCCATTACGGCCCCTGAGAGGTCATTCATGAGAATGGAATGGAACTGCAGATGCTCACGTGGGTGAAAACAATTATGCGGCCATTAATGGCACTGCTGAACTGGCCTGGCGAAGGGAAGACAGCAAACACAGCCTGATGTTGTGCTGCTATAATGTCAAGAGAAATAAGCCGCTCCCTTTGTTTCAGTTTGTTCATTGCCTCTGTAGCTAACGGCTGTCAGTACAGTAGGCATAAGCTCCAAGGTGGACTTGGCCAGGCATCTGTCTCACGACCACTTGTCAACAGCTCGACTGCCAAAAGTGTCCTTGCTGGCTGCCCTGAACCCAGAGTCTAGTGAACAGGTGGGGGGAAAGGCAGTGCAAAGGCAGGAGCCCTTGACTGAAGGCCCTTCTTCCCAGCCACAGGTAAAGAATTCCTGGGGTTGACTGTGATAACCACTGGGTGGATCTCGGTCATGGCAATGGAGCACAACGGGCTTGTCCGTACTAGAAAGATGCCCCTTTGCTGATAAAGGCCATGTAGCAGGACAAGCCCCGGACAGACAGGCAGGCCCATGCTGCTGACAGAAGAGGAAAGTCCTGGCCCAGGGGCTTTGTTTCAGCTTGTAGTATAACAAACTCGTGGCCTTGACTCTCCTCACAGGCGCGTGCTTCAAAGTAGAGCTAGCTGACAAGAGACGGTTTCATCAGAATTTGCCAATTCACAAAAGTCGACACATTTCACAGAGGTGGCTCAATTTCAAGGAAATCCCCCCAGAATCTAGGCAGGTTTCCAAGCCTGCCTGCTTTCCTACCAGCTCAGCCGCCTGCCTTTGGTTAGCTGACCAGGAGCCAGAAAACCCCTTCCCAAGCTCATGGCTACGCAGCAGCCTGGAATCGGAGTGGCCCCAGGGCAGCCCACTAAGTGGGTTCCGTTTGACAGAGAGTTTCAAAGTGTTTGCTTTCCATTCCAAACCAGAACCCAAACTTCCAAATCCTCCACAAAACAGAATCCCCAGAGCTGTACTCGAAACATTTACAAAGCAAAGTCAAGTCACTTCATTTACCTGAAGCATTCAGGGAGCACAGTGCTTAATTTGTAATGAAAGAGATGCCAGGGATGGAGCAATTAGGTGCTAGGCCTGAAACAATTTTTTTATTTTCATAACTGACATGGCAAGCCCAGAGGTGCCGGGGCTACGAACTGCCAGGCCCAGAGGTGCCGGGGCTACGAACTGCCAGGCCCAGAGGTACCGGGGCTACGAACTGCCAAGCCTAGAGGTTCAGCCCTGGCACAAACCGAGCACTGGGAGAGTCCCATCAACATAACCTACCTCCTTTCAGGTCTCTCTATAGCTAGAGCAGATCAGGGTTTATATATGTCCCTGATTTCCCAACATCCTTTTCCCCAGGCTAGGACTACAAAAAGGCTGCCAGGAAGGACTACATTTCCCAGCAACCCTGCTTTCCTGGATCTTAGACCAGCTGGGAACTACCCTGAGCCAGCTTTGTCCATCACTACTGAGGGGAAGAGGAGTTCCAACCTGCCCTATTCATAGAACTCTGGTTTCAGGCCCAAAATCCAGAGTCAGCAGCAGTGCCGTCTTCACTAGATCCAGTCTGCTTCCAAGAGACCATCTCCTTCCCCTTGGTGACTGCATGCCCGGGCCCAAAAGGGCAAACCTGCTGTGGAGTAATGCCAGACCTGGAGGGTTCCTCTAAAGCTCCTGTGCTCCCAGTTACCCAGTGTTGGCAACGGGCACAGCGGAACAGACGTCAAACTCTACTCAGCACTGCTTCTGAAACAGAAAAACACAGTCAGTGGCTCTGAAATCGCCTACATTATCCCATCCTCCATTAGCTACAATTATTGTCATTAGTACCTCAGGGACCTGCAGCCCTAGTGGGGGTCTCTAGTGTTTATGGAAGAAGTTAGCTCTGTTTATACAATGAATGATTTACCAGGGTAATTGGCTTACTGCTCCACTATTACAGGTCATTAAGAATTAATTACCAGGTTTTCAGTGCTCCCTTATCAGTTTTATTGGGCTTCATAGTACTTGGCAATTTGGAACATACAATGCATGGTGAGCTTTTGTTCACACTTATATCTGTGTAAATCTGGAGTATCTGCATCAGGGCAGATTCAGATCTCAGTTATACTAGTGTAAATCTGGAGTAACAGCTCCTCCTCCTCATCCCTTCACTGCCACCTCCCCTCCCTTTCTTTAAAGGTACAGAGACATGTATTATCCACCATGTACAGCCATTAACACAGAGATTAGCCTGGACAAAAACTCTGTTTCTGAATTCCCTAAAATCTTAAGATGTTCAAGTTCTGAAACTGGGCCTGGGTGAACGTATTTTGTTCATGTCCGCAGGCGTTATACTGGGCTGAATCGAAACCCAGATCCAAACGCCCGTTGACTTTTTGGTGAGTTAGAGGTCTGGCTTTCATGGCGTGAGCCCAGCTCTACACGAAACAGCAACCCTCAAACACAACCGGAGCTAAAGTGGGACTTTCACAAGGGGCTCTGTGCATCACAGGCAGATGGCTAGTTCCTTTGAAAGCAGTTTCTCAGTAAATTACTGGAGACATTTGTGTTTGCATCCACACTTCCTCCCAGGGCCCAACTTTTCTGCCTGGTAGGTGCTTGATATGAGGCTGGAAACATGGTTACTTCCATGTGAAGATGGGCTCCTAGGTAGTGGACCTGTAAGAACCTGTGGGACTAGAACCTGGGGGGTTCTGGGCTGATAACACTTCTGCCTTGCCATGGGAAGCTTAGGCTGGGTTTCTGCTGGAGGACTCTTTGACCAGCCAGGGCCCCTCACACCCCACTGATTGGCTGATGTATTTAAAGCAGGAAGACGGCATGGGGCGGTGTCTGAGCAAGAATACAGACTGTCCATCTGCTTCCACTCCAGGCCCTGGTAACTGTAGACCCTAGACTGCAGCTTCTGACACTGGTTTGTCCTTGACTTTGCTATTTGCTTGCTGTCTATAACCTGGCACCTGCCACTGACTTCCTGAGATCCTCACCTGGCTCGACCCCGACTCTGCTATTTGCTTGCCACCTGCAACTTGATGCCTGACCCTGACTACCTGGCATTCTGAGCTGGCTCACTCCTGACGCTGTTATTCGTCTACTGACTGCAACTTAGCAGCTGACGGGGGCACACAGGCTGCCCATGGCCCAGCCTTGACAGGACCCTAACCTCAAACGCAAACCACTTTGCTAATTAACAAAGGTGGCAAGGAGAAGGCATTAAATATTCATGGTTAGTAGATTCCCCGTTCAGCCTAAGAGCACATCACGTTTCCCTACCCCGTGTTTCACAATAATGCCATCGCCACTGTATCTGTACTCCCAGCTGCCTTACAGAAGACATGGTGGATTGTCATCTCAAAGTAGCATCCTGTTTTCCCATCTCCAAAACCCACATCTGACTTTCAGCTCCTCCCGGCTTCTTACTGTGTGAGGAACCAATTCCACTGGCTTAAATGGGAACTGTTGACGTAAATGGACTACTTGCATGAATACGTACAACTCAGCCTGAGCAAAGGTTTCAGAGTAACCATCCTAGCCTAACGGAGTAATCCTAAGTAGGCAGCAGAGAGACTGGTGCGGGGCACAAAACCAGACAGATGTATTGTAGTGCTCAATGTCACCCCCTACAGGTGACTCAAGGAGCAGCATTGCAGGGCAATAATGCTGTATCCAATAGGTCTTGTCTGAAGGCTGCATGGCTATGATAGGAAACCTCACAATAGGAGGCGCTAATCAGAGAGGGGAAATCAGAAATACACCAGGGAACACAATGGACACTGTCCCTCCTGCACAGAAGGAAATATCCGCCCCTCAGCCATTCAAAATGCTATTTTAACGTGTGCATCATAATAGGGATTCCTTGACACCGAGAATAATGGATGAGAATTTGGATGGATTTCGTAGGAGCCTGACCCAGCCCCAACTGAAGTCTTTGGGGATTTTACCATTGACTCCTGTGGGAGCAGGATTGTGCCCCCCATGAGCAGAACCAAGGAGGACACAGTCATAGGAGTCATTATTAAGTTATCTTGCCCAGTAAGAGGCTACCTTGGTGAGGGCCTTAGGCTATGTCAGCATAACTTCTGTCGCTCAGGGGGGTGAATAAATCACCCCCTAAGCGATATAAGTGACACTGACCTAAGCACTCGTGTGCACAGCGCTATGTTGGCAGGAGAAGCTTCTGCCATTTGCGGAGATGGTTTTCTTATGCGACGGGAGAGCTCTCTCCCCTCAGCACAGAGCGTCTTCACCAGACATGCTGCATCGGTACATCTGCGCTGCAGCAGGCAGCACTGTATGTGTACACACGGCCTTAGAAATGCACATAAAACAGATGGAGAAATCGCTGTCTGTTCATTCTTCCTAGGACACAGTCCTAGGGACTGTGGGTGGCTGAGAATTAACAGGCAGCAGCAGCCCTCTAATCCCACCCCCCACAAGCTCCTTGCACCAGGGGCTGTGGGTGGGACCATAACCGGGCAGTTTCACTGGCACTGGGAGCCCTTGACATGAGGTATATTCCTGGGAGAGGATGTCTGCTGCCTTTAAGAACTCTTCACCCCACTGCAGCAGCTTGGAGGGGCCTTAGGGCAATGGGGAATTGGACCTCTGGACTCCATTATGCCCAAGGGCCTATAACCCTGCAGTGACCCGCCTTTGTGCAGTGACGTTTAAAATGGTGCATTTACTTTTCCAGGATGCACGGAGCACATATTAAGCAACCCCCTGATATTCCCAGCCCTGCTGCATTCTCAGGTGACATAACACTGAATTTTTAAGGGACTCTGTCCGAGGCAGCGATTTTCTGCAGCCATTTGTAATGTGTCAGCTTTGATCATCTTCACTCGCCTTTGCCCTGTTAAATCCTCTCCGGTCTCCCCAAATGTCAGCTGTGCTGTTTTGTCTGCATCGTCGCTGATTTCACCACAGGGCGCCCTGGCCGCTTGTCTGTTTCACTGGACTCATATCAATTTGGCTCTACACGGCCCCATATGTGATGGCAGCTCCTAAAAAACGAATGATTGTTATTCAGTGATGCCCACTGCGCCTCATGGTGCCCTGCGGTTGCTGTGGCAATGGGCGCATGGCCCTCACAGCCGACATCAAAATATCCCTTCGGATCACAGCTGCTTGGAGCTGGTGATTTAGCCTCACTGATCTCGCGTCACTGCTTTATTCGGGAAAGTTGCTGGGATTTGTATCGATTTAATCAAGAGCTGGGCAGAAATAAAAGCAGGCTCGACACAAGCCTTCCAAAACCTTTTAGCCACCTTCCCACAGTAGTTTCCACACAAGAGTCTGCACAAAAGAGCAACAAAGAGCGAGCACTGGAACTCAGGCAATGTCACTAATGAGCATCTTTCTGACCACAGCACATTTCGCGCTGCCCCGCCCTGCCCGGGTTTCACTACAAGCTGAAACTGTGGCCTTTGCTGCCCAAGCTGCAGCCTCTTCCAAAGGGAGCAAGCTTCAAAATGAGCAGTGTTGAGTTTTAAGGGGCTTTGCAGCATCCATGCTCCGAGCCAGCCAAAGTTCTTAGCCCCTGCAAAAGTTTGAGCAAGGATTTGTGGTGGATTTAAAACTAGTCCCCAGGGCTAGATTCACCCCTCTAATAAAACGGAGTAATCAGTGAGCCTGGCTGGCGTGAGTTGGGCTCAAACAGTGCACTCAGCTCCTGGGGTACTGTGCATTGCTTAACTGCAGTCCCCTGTGGTTGATTAAGGGACAGCACGCAGAGGAAGTCTTTGCTACAACAATTCTTGCAGCCAGGGAGAACACTGTCTTCAACTCAGGCCCTTCCAGAGAGGTTTCCAATGGGTTGTAAAAAGGGAGGATTCTTCAAGGCTTTGACAGGGAAGAAATTCCACGAGCTTTGGGTTATTATCCATTTTATCACGAGTCACACAAGAGTCGATATCTCTCTTAAATCCCCAGCTGCCCGAGTCTTGTGAATACATGAAACTCTCAGTTTTCATCTTGTTAAAAAATAAGATTTTAGCCCTCGGCACTGGGAGAAAAGTTTAAAAACATGACCTGACTGCAACCTAAAAGTTCAAAATTCAGATGGTAAATAAGACGATCTAAAAATTTTTTTTATTTTAATCTCATGATTTTTGTAGACAATCTCATGGGAGGGTGGGGGGGGGCTGAGTCATGATTTTTGAATGCTTGGGGTTGGCATCACTGCTCATTGATTTTGTGTGTATGTGTGTACAGACCTCAGGAATCATTATTGAACATTTCAAAATTTCCTTTTGTTTTTTTAAATATAAACAATGGTCTTTTTAGAAGACAAGCCAAACAGCATAAAGCCAGTTTAAACTCTACATCCTACCTTTAACAGTGCCTGAGAGCCTTCAGGTTGGCCAGTTTCCCCAGTGGCCTCCTCTTCTCCCCATCCTTTCTGTGACAGTAGATAATCTGCTATGTAACACACTGTTTGCCCCTAAGCAGAGCCTAAAATACCTAGTATTACCACCATTATGTTTCAGACACCGCACGCTGGGTAATAACATGAGAGGACTCCATGCTTGTAAATCTAAACTGGTCTTTATTATGAGACCTACTTACAGAGACGCTGCAATTGCAGCCAGCATTCCAGCCATGTGCACATAGACTGACTTCCTGGTGGCTCCTTCAAACTCTTCCCTCCTGCAACCTGTGCTTCTCCCTCTAAGTTCCATGCAG
>NW_020690672.1:0-1249 GCF_002925995.2 Terrapene triunguis
GAAAGCCAGCCTGTAACAGGGATGGGGGAAGCAGAGAAAAGGTCACAGTTTGTTGTTTTGTGCTTATTTCAGGAGAGGGGATGGCCCAAGAGAGGGGGAAATGATTCAGTGAGGAACGTTGTCCAAGGTGACTAAGCAGCCATTTGAGCAGTTTGCCCAGAACACGGCTGAACCGCTGCGGGGCAAACGGGAGAGGAAGTGCTCATGGCGCAAGATACATCAAATGCAGAGCAGCCACCCCCCTTGGGAAGAGATGCGGGTGTGGGGCGTGCAGGCCCGGGGGGGCCAGCCTGGCACAGGCTCAGCAAAGCAGCTATTCAGCTGGTGCTGGCCAGGTTGGAGCTGGCAGACGTGGGGAAACGGGCAGAGGGAAGGAGCAGGGCTCGCGGCACCCAGGACGAAGTGCCTGTGTGGCTGGGGAGGGTTTCCACGGCTGGGCGCAGGCAGAGCAGCCTCCCGCTGCGAGCAGGTGGGAGTGACTTGCCCCAGACCCCTGGGGTCACCCCGAAAAGGGTCAGCCAGGGCCACGGGCTTGCGAAGGGGCTGCACTGGGAATGACCTCCCGGCCGGAAGCTGTACCAGATCCCACCCCCGCCAGTGGGGGTGCTAGAACATGGGGCAACGCTGTGTAATGGGCTCTAATTCTGCACGTGCCTCGGAGCGCCCCATGGGACTGGGTCCCGAGCTGTGGGTCTGTGTTTGGGGCAGGGCCTAGAGCAGAGCCCCCATTCCCGTGCCCACCAGCCGGTGCTGCTCTGTGAGAGGGCCTGAGGAGGTGGCGGGGCTGGGCCTGGGGCAGGTGCTGTCTCTCCGACCCCCCCCAGCACGCACAGCGCAGTGACGCTGGCTCAGCTGCTCTGACGGCAGCATGGGGGCAGGACGATGCGCGTGTCCAGCTCTCCCCACACTGACTGCTCCCAGGGCGAGGTGGGGGGCGGGGGACGCAGCTTGGCCTTCACGTATCGGCGCAGCGGGCTGGGCAGATCCTGTCCAGGCAGGGCGACGGGGGTGGTAGCGTCCAGGATGCTGGGCAGGGGCCAGGGACTTTCCCACCAGCTCTGCCTGGAGCCTGGGGCTTGGTGCCATCGGTGGCACAGGCATTGGTGGCAGGGGCAGCATGGGGCACAGGCAGTGGATGTGAGGGCGTTGGCGAGGGTTTCTCGCTCTCCCATCTGCTCCATTCCCCCGGGCCTGGCCGCCCCGATGCCGCGGCAGCTCCAGCCCAGCCCCCCTGGCTCCAGCCCCATGG
>NW_020690673.1:0-4363 GCF_002925995.2 Terrapene triunguis
TGCTAATAGTTACAGATTAATAATAAATGTGGCATCTTTGTCTTGACCCCTAAAACGATCCTGTGTAAGTTTGTGGGACAACACCATGCATTAACACGGGACGGAGCACCGTTTTCTACACTTGCCCTTTTAATTTGATCAGTATCTTCCTGATACGTACCTCACCACTTCTCTCCGTCTGAGCCAGGTATTTATTATTCTAGCTCTAATTTAGTCCTCTATTTCCCCATTTTCCCGGATTCTGGAACTCAAGATACTTGAAACTTTACATTTTCGGTACTGCCTGCCCATCTAGCTTCAGGGCTAATTCTTGAGTGTCCAGACTATTGAAATCACATGTTTATTTTGAGCCCATGATTCTCCAATACGTCTCTCCAGATAGTCATCAAGATCCTCTTCTAGACTAGCTTTAGGCATGGAAGGAATAGAGTTTTCTTTAAACAGTAAATCTTAGTAAACATCGATTTTACCAGACACCCACCAACAGACGAAAAAATTATTTCCATCGATAATAAGCAAAATTTACAGATAAGCAAAGTAAGAAAAATGCTGCTTAGAGACTGTCCTTAAATAATAGTTGTAAATGTATTGTATAACCCAGGCCACAAAACTTCCCCGAAATAATTCCTAGAGTCGATCTTTTAGAAAAACAGCCAATCTTGATGTGAGGGCATTCAGGACGAAATTGAACAAGAAAGGGATCGGTGCTTTTTGAAGTGGGAGGGCTCTCCCGGGCTTTCTGCATTTGTTCAAAATCCTGTTCCACGGATCCTTTATGGGACTGCCCACCAGTTTCATCTTTGATGAACCTGAACCTCACTTTCTATATATTTTTGGTGCTTGTCCTGTCCTTTTGCCAGTCGATACGCTTCTTTTTCCCCTTCCTGTGTTCCAAGTCGTGCATAAAGTTCCTCACCGTCCTTTGCTTTCGCTTTTGCAACTACATTCTTGTATGCCTCCTCCTACTCTTTCGGCAGGTTTAAACTTTTCCCCGTTCTCTTTTAACCCTTCTTGTACTTCCTCGCCCCATCACCAAGTTTCTTTGGGAGTGAAGCTTTCCCTTTTGATTCACCCACCACTTGTCACTATGAAATCCCCAGATTTATCCACTTCTTCCACACGTGGTGCCGACCTCTCCTCTCCATAACCACACCCTAAAGGCCTTTTAAGCTTCACCCTATAGTTTTTGCCACCTTATCTGTGGTGTTATCCTCTTTGCTTTTCTCTATACCTTTGTCCTAAGAAACGTATCCAAGGTGAGGGGTCTCTGTTGACAGGTAACGCTCCCTCCCGCAATCACCTTGCAATTCCTTTCATATCATTTATTTTCCGGATCCAAATTAAGTAGAGGCATATTATTCTAGGCCCTGCGTTAATGAAGTATGTTGACACAGGTTCTGCATTAAGGATACATGACTGTCGGCTCTCCGTGAATATGTATATTGTCACTGGAGCTAAATTAATTACATATGTGTGATTGTAGGCCCTGCGTTAATTGGTAGATTGACCCAGAGTCCTGGTCAATTATGGATATGTTATTGTAGGTCCTACAATAAGTCAGTTGTGTTGTCCCAAGGTGCTGAATCCATCTCCACCAGGAATAAACCAAATATTACTGTAGGACCTACATAAATAGCCACATATTATTGTAGCCCCCAAATGAATACGCATATATTATCGTAGGGCCTACAATAATACATGACTGGCAAACACCTTCACACACAGCCCCATCCAACTTGATCTGTTATTGTAGGACCCACCTTAATTGGTATCGCCTCTGCGCATGCGCCCTGGCGCACGCGCAGCACGGGCACGTGCCTGCGGCGGTTGGAACGTGCTCCCCCCCCGCGGCGGCGCAGGCGCACAACCTTCCTTGCCCGACGGCTGCTTACCGCGCCGGACGCGACCGAACCCGCCCGGAGAGACGGCGCCGAACCGGAAGTGGTTCTTTCCCAAGCCGGAAGCGGAAGCTAGGGCGGCGCCGGCGTTGGGGGGGGAAGGAGTCGGGCCGGGGGGGGGGCGGGGGGCAGGAGCTGCGGACTGTGTGGAACGGAGCTGGGCTGACGGCGGCGGGTTTTCTTCAGTGCGCCTGCGCAGAGACCGGCCCGCTTTCACTGCGCCTGCGCAGCAAGCCTGAGCGCGTGAGGTTTTCCCCTATTGCGCACGCGGGTGGGGGGAAAAAAAAAAACCTCATTCGATCGGCGCATGCGCATTGCAGGACAGCAATGAGGGAACGTCTTACTGCAGCACTGCATTGTGGGAATTGTAGTCTCCATGGATCATGTGACCTAGGGCCCTGCATTCAAGGCATTGCAGTACCCTGGGCTCCTGGAGCAGCAGTGCATGCTGGGATAGAGACAGTCGTGCTTCGGGAGACCCCCCCTCCCTGCAAGTGCAATGCATGCTGGGATTTGTAGTTCCCTGGGGTGGGGGCACGATGAGGCGCAGTGCATACTGGGATTTGTAGTTCCCTGGGGAGGATCAGGTGCAGTGCATGCTGGGATTTGCAGTTCCTTGGGGAGCCAATTGCAGGAATTTATAGCAAGTTGGGGGGCCCCCAATCAGGAACGGTGCATGCTGGGAGTTCTAGCCCAACACCCCCTCTCCCCCCCGCAAAAAAATGAGGTCGGCTTAAAGAGCTCATGCGATTTATTTAAAAGAGAACGAACATGGGGGCGGCACCCCCTTTGCCTGCTGCTCTTTGAGGCCTGGGGGGGGCTGGTTTTGGGGGCCACGGCGTCCTCCCGTCACCGTGGGGGTGAGAAGGGTAGAACCAGGACTCCTGCCGCTGGGGATCCCAGCAAAGTCTCCAGCTCTCCGGAGGGAGTCCGCCCCAACCCAGCCCCAATTACCCTCCTCCTGGGAGACACGGCACCCACCTTTAGCCGGCTCATAAGTGAAGTGGGGCAGGGGAGCCCAGGGCTGGGGTAGCAGGGGCTGTGGGTCAGGAGTGAGGGGCACCGGCAGAGCTGGGGACGGCACCCATGGGGTTAATACCCTTTCCCCTTGTGACATCGGAGTCCATTTGATGACATCACAGCAGAGGAGGAGGAGCTCTGGCAGCCACACCCACGCATTCAATGACATCACTGCATAGAGGTGTGGCTTGGTGCATGTGATGTCACAATTAATGAGGCGTGGCTTCCTGCAGGACCCGCCCGTTGCTGGGGCTATTTGATGGTGTCACTCTGCCTAGACACCTGGGCAGACCCTTTGATGACATCACAGTAGATAGGGTGTGACTTGTTCCACACAGTGATGTCACCAATAGGGTGTGGCTTGTTCCACTCAGGGATGTCACCACCAATGGGGTGTGGCTTTATCACCCAGTGACATCACCACCAATGGGGGCATGGCTTACCACCTCTGATGAGGCCCCAATAAGATGGGTGGGGCTTGTTGTATTGTGAGGACCTCCCCAGTGAGCATCCAATAGCTCTCGTCCCATTGGATGACATCATAAGTGGAGGTGTGGCTTGGGCCACTGGGTGACATCACGCTGCATGGGGCGGGGCTCGGTCCATCCAATGACATCACCAGCTGGGTTGGATGGGGCGGGGCTCAGCCCGTAGAGAGCCAGGAATGGGGTGGGATTGTGAGGGGCTGGGGTGGGGTTCTTTGGGGTGCGGGGACTGAGCCCCAGCCCCTGGGTCAGCCGGGGAAGCAGATGGAGCAGCACTCCAGGCAGATTTCCAGGCAGTCCGCGGAGTCGCAGCAGTCCTGGAGGAGCCCGCACCCCCCTCCGCAGGGGCAGCTGCCTCCCCCACAGCCCTGACCCGGGGGGTCCCCCCTGGCGCAGCAGCCCCCAGCCAGGCACAGCGCCCCGCAGCCCAGGCCGTCCAGCGCCAGGGAGCAGAGCGCCAGGAACTCGCAGAACAGGCAGGCCAGGGCACAGTGAGCGCAGCAGTCTGGGGGAGAGAAAGAGGGGGCAGAGGGTGAGCGAAGCCGAAGAGTGAACCCAGGAGTCCGGGATCCCAGGCCACCCACAACCCCTAGACCCAACTCCCCTCCCAGAGCTGGGGAGAGAACCCAGGAGTCCTGGCTCCCAGCCCCCACCCTGCTCTAACCACCAGACCCCACTCCCCTCCCAGAGCTGGGGAGAACCCAGGAGTCCTGGCTCCCAGCGCCCCCTGCTCTAACCACTAGACCCCACTCCCCTCCCAGAGCTGGGGAGAGAACCCAGGAGTCCTGGCTCCTAGCCCAGCCCACTTGCAGAGGCTGTTTGTTTTTCTATCTGGGCGGAAATGGCCATAATAATAATTGAGTTAACGAGCTCCCAGAGGCACCTGGAGCGGATCCTGAATTCATGCTCAACTCTGGGCGAAACCGGCAACCAGAACCCAACCGTGGGCTCCCCTCCCCC
>NW_020690674.1:0-1354 GCF_002925995.2 Terrapene triunguis
GCTCTGGGAGAGGAGTGGGGCCTGACCTGTTTATGGACGTGGATGTCAGACTGGTCCGGGGGGCCACCGGTCGTGTACCAGCCCAGGAACTCCATGTCCTTGAAGACCTGTTTGACTGGGGGGTGGGGACAGAGAGGAACACAGTTAGTGGGGTGGGGGGGCAGATCCCAGCTCCCCCAACTCAGGGCTCCACAGACGGTCAGGCCAGCAGGGCCCATTCGATCTTCAAGTCTGAGCTCCACTGGCCAGGGACTCTCGCCCAGTTTCCCCGCGGCGCGTTCGTCTGGAAAGGCCTCCAGCCTGGACTGGACCCATCGCCAGACTGAGAGTCCCCCCCCCCCGGGAGAGCTGAAAGGGTGACTGACCCTCCGGCTCGGGAGCTGCCCGCCCTTTCTAACCTGCACTGCTCTGGTTTGAGCTTCCACCGGTTCTTGTTCTGCTCATGCTCGAAGAGCCCTTTCGTACCCACTAGGCTCTCCCACGTCGCCTTTCTCCCCACGAAGGCACTTCTGTCCCGTCACCCAATCGCCCCCCGCCTGCTTGCTGACAAGGAACGCCGGCCGGGGGGGGTAAGCGTCTCACCGGAGAACGTCTCCCCCGTCCCCGAAGCAGCGGCCTGGCTCCTTCCCGCCCCCCCCCTTTTAAAATGCGGACACTGGGTCCGGACGCCGCGTGCAGAGGGAAAATCCCCTCCCTGCTCCTGCTCGCTACGCCCCTGGTTACACACTGGCCCCCTGCCAAAGCACCGCACTGGGGGCACGTGGTGAGACCCCTAAATGCTCTCCAGGGGCAGCCCCCCATTCCTAATCCACCTGCCGAGCTCTGGTCTTGCTGCACGGCGCTGGCGTGCGGTACCAGGCCCTGCTGTCACCTCGGGGAGCTAGAGCTGCTCGGACCCCCAGCCCCCGCACTCACACTGCTCCTCCTTGGTGTAGTAGTACTCCTTGTCGATGACGATGTTCTCCTCCACCGTGTGGGACAGCAGCTCGAAGGAGTTCATCACCTCGATGTTCCGGCCCTCCTGCCGCCCGATCAGCGCCCCGATCACTGGCACACACGGTGGAGGGGGGTTACGGGGAGCAGTACCCTCACGGGCCCCGACCCTCAGAACACAGGGGCCGGCTGCATCCCTGGCATGGCCCCCATAGGGCCAGCCTAACACCACCCCCCACAACCCATCCCAGCAAGGCCTGCCTGGCCCCTCAGTCCCCACAGCTGTAGATACAGGAACCCGTTTCTTTACGGCCTGGACCCTCCCACCCTGACTCGGTGAGAGGGGCACAAGGGCCCCCAGAGAGGGGGGGTGACTTGTTCTAATCATCAGCATGGCACGAATGCAGCCTTAAGCGGCAGA
>NW_020690675.1:0-3771 GCF_002925995.2 Terrapene triunguis
TGGGGAGGGGGACTTTCACAACATCTTCTGTAACATTTTATTTACAGATGGCACTTAAATGATTCCTGGCATTTCCACAGCATCAGCAAAATAAGCCTCACAACAAGGCTTTCAGGTGGGTGTGTGTTATCTCCATTTTACTGATGGGGAAAGGGAGTCACAAGACTTTTTAAAAGTCTGCTCCAACTCCCGCTGAAGTCAATGGAAAGATCTCAGAGTGATTTCTATGGGAGCTGGAGTGGGCCCTATGTGACTTGCCCAAGGCCACACTGCAAGTTAGTGGCAGCGCCAGGATTAGAATCCGGATCTCACACAGCTGTGTGCTTTTACCTTGAGACCATTCTTCCTCTCCCATTCCTAGAGTCCACTCCAGCACAATGCTCAGCACTTTCAGCATCTGTTCACTTTAAACGCATGGGGATGCTGCTGAGCACACTGCAGGATCAATGACTGGATTCGACAGCAGGCTGGAGTAGCTCAAAGGCATTGCTTGCTTCTCTCTCTTCCACAGCAGAAAGGAAACCAGAACTCTCTTTCCTAAAGGCCAGCTAAGCAGCTACAGTACTTACCAGAGAGACCCAAAAACATGATTCTGGATAAATAAGTGCTGGGAGGCTTGGGGCTCTAATTATATATGCTCCATCCAGGCTATCATGTAATGTTACACATGGGGATTCGCCGCTGATCACATATAGTGCTAAAACCCAGAAACAAACTCAGTTCCTGCAGCTAACAACACTTGGTTCATTACCCTCTGGGAAAGAAATCCAGTACAAAACCAGTATCTACATGATTCCAGAAGGACAGGCCCACGAGGACAGAAAACATTCAGAATTTGGTCACTTCTCTCTGTGACTCTGGGCAAGCCACCCTTTGAATGTTATAGCTATACAGAGTGGTCATTTTATATGTTTTGTATTTATAAATGTTATTTTATTTTCTTTCTTGCTGATGCCCCAAGTGCCTTGGTGGAGGGCACTTTAAAATAAATGTATTAATTATTATTATTATACTTCTCTGCTTCAGCTTCCTCCATCTGTCATTTAGGTAAGGTAAACAAAAAAATCTACCTAGAGTAGGATGACCAGATGTCCCGATTTTATAGGGGTCTTTTACTTATATAGGCTACTATTACCCCCCACCCCGTCCCGATTTTTCACACTTGCTGTCTGGTCACCCTACCTAAGAGACATTGCAATGGTTAGATGGGCCATGATCCTGATTTCCTCAAGCACCCAAAACTCCCAGCTAAATAATTCGGCATACAAGGAGTGAATGTTCATCTGGGGCATGAGAAATGCCAGATTGGCCCACTAATGTTTGTAAAGCACTTTTATACAGGGAAAATCGACACAACAATTCAGTATTTACATTGAGGGATTCATATGAAGAGCATCAGATTTTGCCTGTGGAGAGCACTGGTGTCTCCCAAGTCCCTGGGAGCAGGGGGTGAGCAACTGGGGACAATAACCTGCCAAGAAACAGCAGGACTCTAAAAATAGATTGGTAGTGCAGACTGAGGCTTAAATAACAAATGACTCTTTGACCTTAGGGCCTGATCCAGCACCCATTGAAGTCCATGATGTGAGTGTTTCCACTGATTACTATCAGCACTGAATCAGGTCCTTACACAGCAGCTTTCATCTTAGGCTCTCTCAGCACTTTATCACTTCACTGCCCATCTCTACTTCTAGAAGATTCAAAGCATCAAGACCACTTGCTAGCCCAGTATCAGCATTCGGCACGGGGATACGGGAGACTTGGATTGGAATTCCAGTGCCAGGTCCCCCACTCCACAGGTCAACAGAGGTCACAGCTAAATGGGTAGAATGAGGTGTTTTGTGCTTCATAAATTAAATAAACAAACTGTTCAAAGGATGGGGGATGCACAGCAAGATGGGGAGGCAGGGAGAGTTCACAAGGGTCGACTCTAGGGGGTTCCAATGGAGATGTGAAAGGCTCCTGGAAATAAACGTTTTTTTCCTCCATCACTTCCCTGTACCGCTGCTTCATGCTTCAGACATTTCGAAAGGGTCTGCTAGTCTCCCTCCCATTGATGCTAATGAGAGTTACTCAAGCACCGATGGCAGATCAGCCCCCTAAATTTGACCAGTTGGATTTTGCATCAGGAAGTGCAGGACACCACAGTCAGAAACAGGATAATGAGAACTGTAGCACCACCAGTGGAATAACTGTCAGAGAAACGAACAGCTCTGTAAGTGCTTAGCTGGCTGCATACTTTCCCCAGTATGAATGCACTCATTATCATGTAGTGATTAATCTTTTAATATCCATGGGTTAAGAGAGATACAGGATCCCTAAATCTTCTGAACAGTTGAAGGGAAGTTGGGGGGGGGGAAAGAGGGGACGGAGGAGGGAGGAAAGATGTGTTCTCATACTTATAAAACACAGAGATGCTGCTCTTGGTAAATAAGAAGTTGGCTGTTTAAGATTCTTTAGAGATTAAGGCTTACAACTAAGTTAGGCTGCTTACCGGGGACCAAGGTTGAAATTTAAGGCGGTGTTGTGCACGCAGTGAAAATGAAAGAACATCAGATCACACACTTTGAACATGGACCAGGTGGCGCTCATTATAAAGTTCTCCTAAAATTATTGTAGGGACAGATTCCTTGATAATATTCTTGAAGCACAAACAACCTTGTAGTGCCAGAAAATATTTATGATAGCGGTGGGTTTAAGTAAACCCACCAACACTTAACTTCCTATGAATTCTAGGTGGTAAGAATGCACAGTATAAAGTAAGCACGGCGACAGAAGAGATGAATGTTTGTCAAGGATTTTAAGATGAAAAAAGCCTAAAATGGGGATTTTCAAGTGGAGTTAACTACGGGGCTCCTGCTGAAAGTCAATGGCAGCTGAGTGTCCAACCCTCTTATCCCTCTTTGGATTCCCAGTCACAATGTATGTAGATAATAGTAGATTATAAGCTTTTAGGGGCAGGGACCATGTCCTCACACTCATCTGTGAAGCAGCCAGCATGCTGCTGGCACCATAGAAATTCCCCCTTCCCAGCTTTATCTGTTGGGGGAAGATTTGGCTCTAGGCAGAAAAGTCATTGGAAATGCTCTTCTGCCCCTTAATTTCAGCAGTGGCTTATGTGGTTAAGGGATATGGAGGATGGGGGGCAATTCAAACAGGGTTCGGGGGGGGGGGGGCTCTATTCTTGCTGACTTTCCCTCTCCCCGGTGTCACCAACCCTCCTCCCTACTTGAAGTTCAGTTATAAATAGGTTGATCCGATTAAAACCGCTGAGGCATGGGGGGGGGGGGGAATTAAACTTACATCCTCTGTGGCCATAGGCAAGACATCCTCCGACTCCAAAACCTCTATTTCTTCTGCTTCGGAGCTGGCAGCCACGGCAGGGGAAGAGCTGGCGTGAGTCTCCGGCCGCCGGTCTCCCATGCTGGGAAGCAGCCCCCCGCCGCCCCGCGGATCTTGACCGCAATTAAACCTAGCGGGGGTCTGGCAAACTTTCAAACCCGGCCGAGCGTCGCCTCCTCCGTCAGGGCTCCTGCCGCCGGGGGGATCCGTGCAGGGAGCCTCCCGGGCGCGCAGGCAGGAGCCGTCCCGCAGACATGCCGGTGACAGCGGCGGCTGCTGCCCGTGTGCTGCGGCTCGGGACGGGACAGGGGCCCCCCGCCAGCTCCTTCGGGAAAGACGTGGCCCCCTGGGAACCGCCGCCCCGCCGCGGTCCTGCCCAGCGCCCCGCACTCCGCATAGGGCCCGCCGGTCATGGCCAGCCGGCCGCCC
>NW_020690676.1:0-4059 GCF_002925995.2 Terrapene triunguis
ATGGATCTCAGAGACGTTTAAAAACACTGATTGAGTCTCACCACAGCCATGTGGGAGAGGAAGGTAAGTGTTATTCCCAGTTTACAGTGAAAAGAAGAAAAGGGACAGACTGTGGCTTCAGCTAATGCCTTAAGGTAGAAGGGCTAGATTGACACACTTCTTGAATATAAGGTTTCCCAAATGGTCAACTTTGCACAAAGCTTTTCTAAGAAAGCTTGTCAAAATGGCCAAAGACGCTTTTAAAATAAATAAGGTATATTTTTGAGAAAGCTATTCACACTGTAGGATGACATGCACCCCTCTGCAGAGGCCCAGCCCAAGGTCTGTGCACCACTCAAGTCCCATTAAAACCCTCCATATATGGTTTAAGAAGGACTCGAGTGGTGCATAGACCTTGGATTGGCCTATGCAGGACACTTGCTCTTGGTCACACCTTGATTTTTCACTGTGGAACAATTGTATTTGCCTGGCTGTTCGATCATTTCAGAATTGTTAAACTTGCTC
This sequence comes from Terrapene triunguis, assembly GCF_002925995.2. NCBI lineage: Eukaryota > Metazoa > Chordata > Testudines > Emydidae > Terrapene > Terrapene triunguis. The sequence goes on from NW_020690676.1 coordinate 505, forward strand.
TTCCCCTCCAAGAAGTCACTGAATAAAACTTACTAAAGAACATAAGTTATCAATTATTTTTAAGTACTGTTGGAGCTCACTTACACTTAAGCCTAATATAGTAAAACTTCATCGTGAGTGCAGCAGGTTGAAAGCTTTGCATTGTTTCAGTTCGTGGCAATGTTCAAATTGCTGTTACGATAAGTGAATCTGTATTTATTGTGGTAAAAATATTTCTTCCCTGTAAAAAGATTCCACTGAATAGTATTTAAAACCACTTAATAGGAGCTGAACATGTCTCTTGATAATATGAACTCCTGCTGGGAGGAGAGGTGCTGGCATTTTCATGGCCACTATTTCTGCCTAAATTGCATATCAAAATGTTGTCTCTCACTTCTGATCATGATTCAGAAATATTAGGTCAGTTATCGTCAGGTATCACTGCTTTACAGCCAAAATGCTTCTGAAATAAATGTAGTCAAACTTTACTAATTCTGGGTCACTGAAAACGAAAATGATGCTTAAAATTGTTGATTGGCTCTAGTTTTCAAGATATGCTATTGGGTCAGTATATACGACCCTTGACTTGGGAATGGCGGAGGATAAGTGAGTTATAAAGGGAAGGGATCTCAATTTAAACCAGAAATGACTAAAATACATCTTTGACTGGATCTATGAATAAATCTATGACTGGGTTTGGACAGTACTTGCTTTTTAGGCAAAACAATGAATGATGCAATCTGAAGCTGGTATTGCATCATACATGATATGAATTGCATCATGTTATTCCTAGAAGTCATGGATGATGCAATCATAACGAAGCTTACATCACTCTGCTGAACAAATTGCCCTATATCAGCTCTAGAAATCATACAGTGTCGTGCTCTCTTATTTGTCAGTGTTTGATTTTGCAAAGGGACACATTTCTGTTTAGCCAAAGTGAGCAGAGATGCCTCGTACTTGTGTGAACAGTGCAGATAACTTCTGCTATGTTTGTGGTGAAGTGACTTTTGCATCACAAAAGCGCAGTATAACCACTATGGTTAAGAAAGCCTATCACCTTTATTTTGGCTGCAAAATTGGAGATCAGGACAAGAGGTGGGCCCCACACATATGCTGCAACACTTGTGCAACAAATCTTTGCCAGTGGTTGAACAGGAAAAGGAAATCTATGCCTTTTGCAGTGCCAATGATTTGGAGAGAGCCAACAGATCATACCAGCAATTGTTACTTCTGCATGGTGCCTCCAGTTGGGAAAGGTGTGTCAAAGAAGAAAAAGTGGACTGTGCATTATCCAAACATTCCATCAGCTATACGCCCAGTACCCCACGGAGAAGGACTGCCGGTTCCTGATGCACCAGAATCATTCTCACTTGAGTCAGACGAGGAAGAGGAAGAGGATGAAACTTCTGGTCCTGAACCATCAATGTCACAGGACCCACATTTTCTCCCATCCTCCTCCTCTGAACCACACCTCATAACACAAGGTGAACTGAATGACCTTGTCAGGGATTTGGAACTACCCAAGAGTAAGGCAGAGCTGTTGGGCTCCAGACTACAGCAGTGGAATCTCCTGGCAGGTGATGTTAGGGTTTCCATGTTCCGTGACCGTCAAAAGGATCTTGTCCCATTCTTCTTCATGGAAGGTGATCTTGTAGCCTGCAACAACATCGATGGTGTGATGGCAGCCCTCAACATCGTTCACGATCCAGATGAGTGGAGACTGTTCATTGATTCATCGAAGACGAGTCTTAAAGCTGTTTTACTGCATAATGGCAATGTTTTGCCATCAATTCCAGTTGGTCATGCAGTCCATATGAAGGAAACCTATGACAACATGAAACAACTTTTGAGGTGCATAAACTATGACCAACATCAGTGGCAGCTTTGTGGCGATTTGAAGGTTGTTGCTCTCTTGCTTGGTCTGCAGACTGGATACACAAAGTACTGCTGTTTTCTCTGCGAATGGGATAGTCGTGCAAGAGATTCCCACTACATCAAGAAAGATTGGCCACTCCGACAGTCATTGGAGCCTGGGAGGAAAAGTGTTCAGCATCCACCATTTTTTTGAATCAAGGAAGATTTTGTTACCACCCTTACACATCAAGCTGTGTCTGATGAAGAACTTTGTCAAGGCCATTGACAAAACACAAGCAGCTTTCAAGTACCTCCGTGGGAAATTTCCAAGGTTAAGTGAAGCTAAGATAAAGGAAGGTGTCTTTGTTGGTCCTCAGATTCGTGAACTTCTTCGAGATGATGCATTTGACCATGCACTGCGTGGCAAGGAAAAGACGGCATGGAAAGCCTTCCAGTTAGTGGCAATAAATTTTCTCGGAAACAACAAGGCAGACAACTACAGGTTGTTGGTGGAAAACCTCCTCAAGGCATACAAAAGCCTTGGTTGCAACATGTCACTAAAGATACATTTTTTGCACTCTCATCTAGATTTTTTTCCACTGAACTGCGGAGCAGTGAGCGACGAGCACAGCGAGCGATTTCACCAGGACATTGCAACAATGGAGAAACGCTATCAGGGCAAATGGAGCCCATCAATGCTTGCAGACTATTGCTGGACAGTGACAAGAGATGCTCCATTTAATGAATACAAGAGACAAGCCAAGAAGCGCCGAGTAGACACTGTATAGGACTAAACTATGTACATAATAGTTTTTTGCCTTTTGTTTCATAATAAATTTTATTTCTATAACCCTTTTGCTGATTTTTAAAGTGTTACATAAACAGGACAGGTGAAATATCATCATGTAAAGCAACCATAAACACATGAAAAGACCTAGGTTTACAATTTACGATTAAAACTCTACTATCTACACAATATACATAGACATCAAATGTAAAAACTTAAATATCTTAGAAACAGTAGCCAATCAGTTGTTTTAATTGTCATATTTGAATTCAGCACATCAAAATACATAATAAATAGCACATTTTATCTCTGAAGCAGACGACTTCTCAAAAATTGTAGACCAGTGTAATCAGTGTTCTTCCCCAGAAGGCTATGTCACTTTCACAGCACCCTCCGACCCTCTTTGATCTGCCCTATGTCCCACAATGGGACTCCAGATTTAGGACTGAATCCTGATATTGCAGTGTGGCCCTCAGGGGATGGCTTCCTTTGTCCTGCAAAACAACATTTGGCTGTGATGCCAGGCTGCAAAGACCACGAATGGGAGCCAGAGAGTGGCTAGTATCCTCAGTGTCCTGGCTAACAATTCCCATCTCATCAGAACCTGTTTGCATGGCTCTGTGGAGCATGTGCCTAGTCACTGCTCTTCCAACCTCTAACTCCTTATGATAGGAAAAATTTTAGCCACCTAATATAGGCACTACATAAAATCAAAATATTTTCTATAGTAAGAACTGTAAGCGGATCATATATATTTTGATATAATATTAGTGTGGATGCATTATCAGCAGAATCAATGGAGTAGAGTAGATAATTGATCTGCTCTGTGAGTTTCACACCCCATCTGCAGCATAACAAATGAAAGCCATTATTTATTGGCTGCTCCATTATATCCAGAGATCCCATCAAATTAAACTATGCGTCCCCCTCCC
>NW_020690677.1:0-2406 GCF_002925995.2 Terrapene triunguis
TGCCTGATTAGTTGATAAACAGAGTGGAGTCCAGCTTGCATACAGCTGAAGTGGTCTGGCATGCTGAGCCATGTGTGCACAATGCCATGTGCCCGAGAAGTTGAAGGCAGGACAAAGCCATTGCCCTGTGCTCAGCCTTGAGGTTCCTGCACAAGGTGACAATGGTCTCTAGAGCAGTGGTTCTCAAGAGGAGGTTACTCACCCTGTGCAGTAACTGACGTTCTTCGAGATGGGTGTCCCTGTGGGTGCTCCACTCCAGGTGTTGGTGCGTCCCTGCGCCTTTGCTCGGAGATTTTTGTAGCAGTACTCGTACCGGCCACGCATGCGCAGAGGCTGCCCCCCGCTGTGAGTCTAGCTTAATAGTACGCATGCGTGGCTGGTCTCCTCAGTTCCTTCTCTACAACGGAGGCTACCCCAACTCCGAAGTAGAGGGGAGGAGGGTGGGTAGTGGAGCACTCACAGGGACACTCATCTCGAAGAATGTCAGTTACTGCACAGGGTGAGTAACCTCCTCTTCTTCGAGAGAGATGTCCCTGTGGGTGCTCCACTCCAGGTGACTTAAAAGCAGTGTGTCTCAAGGAGGTAGGGACTTCGGATCTGATAGGAATGCCGTAGATAGTACAGCCCTGCCCAAACGTATATCAGAGAGAGGGCCTTGAGTAAGGGCATAGTGTTTAACAAATGTGTGTTCAGAGGACCAAGTGGCTGCTTTACAGATATCAGACAGGGGAACTTTGGTAAGAATGCTACACAGGCAGCTAGAGATCTAGTGGAGTGCGTTCTGATGCCATCTGGAGGTGTCGCCTTCTTAATCTGATAGCACAACTGGATGCACTTGAAAGTCTCTGGGTAGAAATAGGAGTACCTTTGGAACGCTCCGCGATGGAAACAAAAAGTCTAGAAGAGTTTCTAAAAGGTTTGGTTCTATCCAAATAGAAGGACAAGGCCCTGCGTACATCTAATGTATGCATTGTGGCTTCGAACGAGTTCACATGTGGTTTCGGAAAAAAGGTTGGTAGGTGTATCGGCTCATTAATGTGGAATGACGAATGCACCTTTGGAAGAAATTTGGGGTGTAATCTGAGGGTAACCTTGTCTTTGAAAAATAGCGAATATGGTGGGTCTGCCATAAGAGCTGCTATTTCTCCTGCCCATCTGGCGGAGGTAATTGCCACTAAAAATGCTGTTTTCATCGAAAGGTGTAAAAGGGAGCACGTGGCTAGGGGTTCAAATGGTTGTTGAGTTAGGCAAGATAGTACTAAATGAAGGTCCCACGGGGTGGTAGGTGGTTTAATGTCTGAGTATAGGGCTTGGAGTCCCTTGAGGAAACGCTTGGTGATAGGATGAGCAAAAACAGAAGTATCATCAATTTTGTCATGAAAAGTTGTAATAGCAGCTAAATGGACTCTGATGGAGCTGAAAGAAAGGCCGGATTGCTTAAGGTCCAATAGATAGTCAAGTATGAGCGAGAGAGATACCGACGTGGGACAAAGTTGTTTAGCTGAACACCAATGTGCGAATCGTTTCCACTTTCGTAAATAGGTGGTGCGTGTGACAGTGTACCCCATAAGGCTTTATGGGAAGGGGGTGCTTATAAATGTATGTATGACATAACTGGAATATGTTTTGTGCTGCCTGTGCCAGGTAACATATCTCCGTAAAGGTTATGGTCTACTATATCTATTCATCCTATTTGTACATATATATATATCATTTTCTACTTGAGGTTAAGAATATGGGCTGTATGCTTGCTTGGTTTCTAAGTAAGCTTTGGGAGGCATTTGGTCAGCTTCTTTAGGAAGGAATTCGCCAGGTTAAGTACCTGATCAGGAAACACTTGGGGAACAATGCATCTTGGAATGCTCCAATCCACATAAGAAGTCTTCCTGGAGACATGCAAGATACCATGTGGACAATGGCTTCAGCCTGTAAAGACTGAGTCATGCAGGGACATGTGACTTGCCCAGGTGACCCCAGAACTCCATCTTGGAGCTGGACTTTGCATGGGAGGGAGGAGGGAGGTCTCCACCCACAAGAGAGAGTCTATTTAAACCTGGGGGAGGCCCCTCCATTTGGTCTTCAGCTGGCTAAAGAAGGAACCTCTCCACCCCCCGAGGATACTTGAAGGAGACTAAAACAAAGGACAGTAACTACAGGGGGTGTGAGTGATTGCTGGACCCAGGCTAAAAGGAGATTAGCCTGTAAAAGGGAGTGCTCTGGAACTGGTGAGGAAATCAACTGTATTTAGTTTGATTAGACATAGATTTGCGCATTTTATTTTATTTTGCTTGGTGACTTACTTTGTTCTGTCTGTTACTACTTTGAACCACTTAAATCCTACTGTCTGTATTTAATAAAGTCACTTTTTATTTAGTAATTTACTCAGAGTATGTATTAATACCTGGG
>NW_020690678.1:0-1179 GCF_002925995.2 Terrapene triunguis
AGCATGAAGGTGACCATGAATAAGATTGGAAGATGCAATTCTGAGGAATTTAAGAAACCTAAATCCTCCCATACTGACTCTTGTGGAAGTAAGAAAATGTGCAAGGGTCAATCTAAGATGGAAATCCATTCTACATGCCACCATGGCTGCATTCTAGTGATGTATCTAATATCTGACGTTGCTGATGTGCTGCTGATTTATACAATGTGAACAGCTTCATCAGGAGAGCCTGAGAAAGCCCTACCCTAAAATACCTTATAGCCCAGAGATTAGAGCACTTTCCTGAGAGATGGGAACCCTAATTTCAAATCTCTTCTCCACAGCATGTGAGAAGTGAATGAGTTTCCCCCCACATCCAAGAACCCCAACCAATAGGTTAAAGGTATAGGGCAGGGGTCAGCAACCTTTCAGAAGTGGTGTGCCAAGTCTTCATTTATTCACTCTAATTTAAGGTTTCGCGTGCCGGTAATACATGTTAACGTTTTTAGAAGGTCTCTTTCTGTAAGTCTATAATATATAACTTAACTATTGTTGTATGTAAAGTAAATAAGGTTTTTAAAATGTTTAAAAAGCTTCATTTAAAATTAAATTAAAATGCAGAGCCCCCCGGACTGGTGGCCAGGACCCGGGCAGTGTGAGTGCCACTGAAAATCTGCTCGCGTGCTGCCTTCGGCACACGTGCCATAGGTTGCCTACCCCTGGTATAGGGGATAGGGCTCCATATGTTGGATTGTCAGTTTATACTTTTTTTCCCCCCTGCATGAAAATATTTGGTGAATAGGTGTCAAATTTGCAAATAGCACAGGGTCAACCAATATTGCTTAGGGTTTTTTGTTGTTGTTGTGCTTAGTCTCATCTCCTACTTTTTCCCCACCATCTCATGCAGTCTATTTGCTCCATTCACATTATGGCTAGCATGTCAATGGAGCGTATGGGAGATGAAATGGTTTGCTGTTTGGGGGTCTAGCTCCTAGGGCGCTTTTAAAATCCAAACCTGTCACTGAGATTGGATACCTAAATCCATTAGGCTCCTTTGGCAATCCAAGCCTCAGTATTCTCTTTCTTATGCATGGTAAATTGCTGCTTAAGGACTGACCCAGCTCAGTGTTACAGGTAGCTTGTTTCAGAGAGGGATCTGCAGGGATCTTCTCCCAGGGGAACAAGACAGCATTTAAACAA
>NW_020690679.1:0-1450 GCF_002925995.2 Terrapene triunguis
AGATTCAATGTTTGTAATGGCTCAGCCATTCCCAGTCCTTATTCAATTCCCAGTCCTTATTCAGAAAACACCATCCTGGCCACTATGGACGTAGAAGTCCTCTACACCAATATTCCACACAAAGATGGACTACAAGCTATCAGGAACAGTATCCCCGATAATGTCACAGCTAACCTGGTGGCTGAACTCTGTGACTTTGTCCTCACCCACAACTATTTCACATTTGGGGACAATATATACCTTCAAGTCAGCGGCACTGCTATGGGTACCCGCATGGCCCCACAGTATGCCAACATTTTTATGGCTGACTTAGAACAACGCTTCCTTAGCTCTCGTCCCCTAACGCCCCTACTCTACTTGCACTACATTGATGACATCTTCATCATCTGGACCCATGGAAAAGAAGCCCTTGAGGAATTCCACCATGATTTCAATAATTTCCATCCCACCATCAACCTCAGCCTAGATCAATCCACACAAGCGGTCCATTTCCTGGACACTACTGTGCTAATAAGCGATGGTCACATAAATACCACCCTATATCGGAAACCTACTGACCGCTACATTTACCTACATGCCTCCAGCTTCCATCCAGGACACACCACACGATCCATTGTCTACAGCCAAGCTCTAAGATATAACCGCATTTGCTCCAATCCCTCAGATAGAGACAAGCACCTACAAGATCTCTATCAAGCATTCTTAAAACTACATTACCCACCTGCTGACGTGAAAAAACAGATTGACAGAGCCAGACGAGTACCCAGAAGTCACCTCCTACAAGACAGGCCCAACAAAGAAAATAACAGAACACCACTAGCTGTCACCTTCAGCCCCCAACTAAAACCTCTCCAGCGCATCATCAGAGATCTACAACCTATCCTGAAAGATGATCCTTTACTCTCACAGATCTTGGGAGACAGACCTGTCCTCGCTTACAGACAACCCCCCAACCTAAAGCAAATACTCACCAGCAACCACACATCACTGAACAAAAACACTGACTCAGGAACCTATCCTTGTAACAAAGCCCGATGCCAACTCTGTCCACATATCTATTCAAGTGACATCATCATAGGGCCTAATCACATCAGCCATACCATCAGGGGCTCGTTCACCTGCACATCTACCAATGTGATATATGCCATCATGTGCCAGCAATACCCCTCTGCCATGTACATTGGCCAAACCGGACAGTCTCTACGCAAAAGAATTAATGGACACAAATCTGACATCAGGAATCATAATACTCAAAAACCAGTGGGAGAACACTTTAACCTGTCTGGCCATTCTATGACAGACCTGCGGGTGGCTATCTTAAAACAGAAAAACTTCAAAAACAGACTCCAATGAGAGACTGCTGAGCTGGAATTGATATGCAAACTAGACACAATCAACTCAGGATTGAATAAGGACTGGGAATGGCTGAGCCATTACAAACATTGAATCT
>NW_020690680.1:0-3529 GCF_002925995.2 Terrapene triunguis
GCCAGAGACTCCAAATCCTTTTACCTGTAAAGGGTTAAGAAGCTCGGGTAACCTGGCTGACACCTGACCCGAAGGACCAATAAGGGGACAAGATACTTTCAAATCTTGGGGGGGGAAAGGCTTTTGTGTGTGCTCTTTGTTTTAAGGGGTTGTTCGCTCTTGGGACTGAGAGGGACCAGACATCAATCCAGGTTCTCCCCATCTTTCTAAACAAGTCTCTCCTATTTCAAACTTGTAAGTAAAAAGCCAGGCAAGGCGTCTTAGATTTACTTTGTTTTCTCAACTTGTAATGTACCTTTTACTAGAGTGTTTATCTTTGTTTGCTGTACTTTGAACCTAAGACAGAGGGGGGTCCTCTGAGCTCTTTAAGTTTGATTACCCTGTAAAGCTATTTTCCATACTGATTTTACAGAGATGATTTTTACCTTTTTCTTTAATTAAAAGCCTTCTTTTTAAGAACCTGATTGATTTCTCTTTGTTTTAAGATCCAAGGGGGTTTGGATGTGTATTCACCAGGAGTTGGTGAAAGGAAGGAGGGGGGAAGGGTCGATTTCTCCTTGTTTAAGATCCAAGGAGTTTGGATCTGTATTCATCAGGGAATTGGTGAAAGGTTTCTCAAGGCTTCCCAGGGAGGGAATTCTTGAGATGGTGGCAGCGGACCAGAGCTAAGCTGGTAAATAAGCTTAGAAGTTTTCATGCAGGCCCCTACATTTGTACCCTAAAGTTCAAAGTGGGGATACAGCCTTGACATGGTGGCACAGCGGTGGAGATCGTTTTAAACCCAAAAGCCAGTAAGAGATTTTTTTTTTCCTTCTAGCTGCTTGGTGAGCAGAGCTGAAGGTAGATGCATATCTTATCTCTCCTTGCCTGAAGGCAGAGGTGTTAAGTTTTTTTAACAAGGGGCTTTGTTAAGAGAAGGGTTCAATCAGTGAGCAAACTTTGAACTGGTAAAGGTAATTTACAAGCTGAATTGTTTTTTTTTTCTTTTTACATCCTCGGAAGTAGCTAGTTAGAAAGTCTCTGTTAACTCAGCAGCACTCAGCAGGAGCCTGAGCTAAGTACATCCCAGTTTCAGTCAACTGCAGAGGGGTGTGACCCAGCACAAGAAAACAGGAAAATGACTACCAAAGAAGCAGCTAACAAACTAGAACTGGCCAGACTAGAAGCAGAAGAAAATGAGAAAAAACATCAGAGACTGCTTGAAATTAAAAAACTCGAAGAAAAAGCCAAAGAGGAGGCCCACAAGAGAGAGATGGAGCTGGAAAAAGCCAAAGAGGAGGCCAAACAGGAGGCCCACAAGAGAGAGATGGAGCTGAAAGAAAAAGAGATGGAACTGGAAGCAGCAAGGACTAGGCAGGATGCATCAGACCATCCTAACAACTCCTCTCCAGGTACCACTTCCCATCCCAGGAAATTCCCCACCTACAAGGCAGGCGATGATACTGAGGCCTTCTTAGAAAATTTTGAAAGGGCCTGCCTTGGATACCGCATCGCTGCAGACCAGTACATGGTAGAGCTGAGGCCGCAGCTCAGTGGACCCTTAGCAGAGGTGGCGGCTGAAATGCCTAAGGAACACATGAACAGTTATGAACTTTTTAAAAACAAGGCCAGAATCAGAATGGGGCTAACACCTGAGCATGCTCGTCGGCGGTTCAGAGCCCTAAGGTGGAAACCAGATGTGTCATTTACCCGGCATGCCTACCACATTGACAAAAATTGTGATGCCTGGGTATCAGGAGCAAATGTTAAATCTCTGGAAGATCTGCTTTCCCTAGTAAAAATGGAGCAGTTTTTAGAGGGTGTTCCTGAGGAAATAGAAAGGTACATCCTAGATGGGAAGCCCAAAACTGTAACCGAGGCGGGGGAGATTGGAGCCAAATGGGTGGAGGTGACAGAAAAGAAAAAAGCTAGTAGCAGTTGGAGCGAATATCAGAAGGGGCAAGCCGAAACAAAACCTTATCACCGGGGACAACCCAAGGCCCCACCCACATCCCAAGGGAAACCCCAGACGCCTTCTCACCCCACCACACCAGTCTTCATCAACCAACATCGCCCCGGTGATACCTTAGCAGGGCGATGTTTTAAATGTAATGAACTGGGGCATATAAAGGCTCACTGCCCCAAGAACCCCAACCGATTACAGTTCATTACACCCCAGTCACACCAAAGAGCCCCAGACCCAGATGCCTCTCTCATACCCTCGGAGCGAAGGGAAACCTTGAGAGTGGGCGGAAAGAAGGTTATCGCTTGGAGGGACACTGGGGCACAAGTGTCAACTATCCACCAATCCCTAGTGGACCCCAAACTCATCAACCCGGAGGCTACAGTGACAATTCAACCCTTCGTGTCACAGTCTGTAACCTTGCCTACAGCCCAGTTGCATGTCCAGTACAAGGGCTGGGCAGGAATGTGGACTTTTGCAGTCTATGACAATTATCCCATCCCCATGCTGCTGGGGGAAGACTTGGCCAACCATGTGAAGCTAGCCAAGAGGGTGGGAATAGTCACCCGCAGCCAGGCTAAGCAAGCTTTCACCCCCATCCCTGTTCCTGAGCCGTCCACCAGGGCCCCGCCTGTGTTACCGGAGACCCAAATACAGGTGGTGGAACCGGATCCCCTGCCAACGACTGCAACAGCCGTAGTGGATCCAATCCCAGAGACCCAGCCAAAGCCAGTCCCAGAACCGGAACTGGCAACGCAACCAGCACCAGAACCATTGCCAGCACTGAGTCCAGCGCTTGCAACCCCGTCTACAACTCCAATGCCAGAGGGCACCAGCGAGCCTGAACTGGCGGAAGCAGCAGGTAACCTTACCCAAGAGGCTCAGCCAGAGCCTGAGATACCACATAGTGCACCAGCGGACCGCGGTTCACAGTCAATGGAAACAGCCCCAGCACCTGCATCGCTTCCAGAGGGACCAAGCCCCAGTCCACAGTCCAAGGAGGAACTGATGTCTCCAGCATCAAGGGAACAGTTCCAGGCCGAGCAGGAAGCAGATGACAGCCTTCAGAAAGCTTGGGCGGCGGCGCGGAGCACCCCACCGCCTCTCAACTCTTCTAACCGATCCCGGTTTGTTGTAGAAAAAGGACTTTTATACAAGGAGACTCTTTCTGGTGGGCACCAGGAAGACTGGGATGATCATGGGTGCTCTTGAGCTTAGCCCATGATCATCCCAGTGGCCATTCTGGGGTGAACAGAACCAAAGACCGGTTGGGGAAGTCCTTCCACTGGGAGGGAATGGGCAAGGACGTTGCTAATTATGTCCGGTCTTGTGAGGTGTGCCAACGAGTGGGAAAGCCCCAAGACCAGGTTAAAGCCCCTCTCCAGCCACTACCCATAATTGAGGTCCCATTTCAGCGAGTAGCTGTGGATATTCTGGGTCCTTTCCCAAAGAAGACACCCAGAGGAAAGCAGTACGTACTGACTTTCATGGATTTTGCTACCCGATGGCCGGAAGCTGTACCCTTAAGCAACACCAAGGCGCCCTGCCCAAACGTATATCAGAAAGGGGGCCTTGAGTAAGGGCATA
>NW_020690681.1:0-2523 GCF_002925995.2 Terrapene triunguis
AAATGATTGAGTTCTATCTTTCTAGGCTTTTATACCATATTATCAATGCAGCTACTTGACCAACTGAATGATCCCTTAAAATGGTAGGATAGTAAAAGAGGAAATTAATTCACAAAAGAAGACCAGGCATTTTAACTGCTTTTATTAGACCATACTGATGCATTTGAAAAGAACCTTGCAATCAAGTTAATGTCATTTCTCCCAAATCTGGGGTGGCAGTCTCCCCTTTGCTCTGTTCTCACTTAACAGGGACAGGAGCAGGGGCAATCCTTCTCTTGATGGCTCTCCTGCCATTCCTCTTCTTGGAAGGCAAAGCCACAGGCTGATTTAAGTGCAGGACTCCGCCCAGAGAGATGGTGACACCTCCCAGCAGTTTCTTGAGCTCTGAGTCGCTGTGAATGGCCAGCTGCAAGTGCCGTGGGGAAATCCGACGCTTCTTGCTGCGTGCAGCGACTTCCCCAGCAATATCCACAATCTCATGAGTCACTTATTGAAGCACCGCGGCCATATATACTGGGGCTCCAGCTCCAATACGGTCTGCAAATTGTCCTTTGCGGAGCAATCTGTCTATGCGACTGACCGAGAACTGCAGCCCAGCCCGGGAAGAACGGGTGATTTTGGCCTTAGGGTCTTTTGCAGTTGAGGTCTCACCAGAGTGCTCAGACTCAGACTCAGTCTCAGACATGTTGCAGACTTCTAGTGTTCCAGCAACACTTGGCTTGACTTTCTTGGCTTTCTTTTGTTTTCTCTGCTTGGTTTACCTGAGTCTTTACTCAGGAATTGGCCTGCCTAGCTTTTTTCTTGACTTGCTTGGCTTCAGTGGATGTTTCCTTGCTTGGCTCCACTTGCCTGTGTCTTTCTTTGCTTGGATTGCCTGACTCTCTTGCCTTCTGTTCCTGGCTCTGTTCACTTGGTTTTCTCTCTCTTATTTTGCCTTCTTTGATTTCTTCCTGGTCTGGCCTGATTATGACTGGCCTGACAAAGTGTGGCTTGGCTAAGCCACCTCTTGAAATCACCACAGTAGTATGCTGACCCTGTCTGAGCCTGCAGCCTTTTATAAGCTCAGTGCAGACAGAGAAAACATACTTTCTGATTGGTTGTCTGAGAACCAATGGGCAGCTACTTCATTTGTTACCCAAGCCAGAGGGGATATGTCATCCTTTTATGACATCATTCCCATTGATTCACCGTTTGTGTTGGATTTTTAGTCAGTGATATCTGCTATTAGCAAAACTCGTCCTGTAACAGCATGAAATAGGCTTTGGTTACATTTTGAAAATTAGATGCCTTAAATTAGGCACCTAAATAACTTATAAGTGGCCTGATTTGAAGAGGAGCTGAGCACCCACAGCTCCTGTTGATTTCACTAGGAGTCTTGAGTGCTCAGCACCTATGGAAATCAGGTCACTTTTAGTTAGTTGCTTAAAAGTGGGTTTAGGGGCTGAAATTCAGGCATCCTAAAGTTTGAAAATATTGGCCAGTTTCTCTGGAGCCCTTAACTTGGTGATGCTTCCCGTCTCTTAGAGAACCCTCATGGCACCCAAGCCCATGGTAAGGGTTCTTTGCCATTCCAGAAACCCAAGTGTTCACCATTTGTCACTCTCAGGTTTGATTAGCCGCTTCTCTTGTTCGTGAGCTATTTTCTGAGACCGGTTTAAAAACAGCATCTGGAGAGAACCCCTCACATCAGGCCAAATCCATTGTGTGATGTTGCACTCTATATGATTTTATGAAAATATGCTAATGAGTTAAATATAATGTAACTGGAATATGCTTCATGCAAAAGGTCTCTTGTAAGGTATCATTACAAAGCTTATAATCTACTGAGTGTGGTCATTCTAGTTGTATAAATCTACCACTCATGTATCTGAAACTAGAAATATGAAATATAACTCTGAGGGCCTATTGTAATTATGCAAAGTGTGGGCCATTAATGGTGGTTTGGAATCTTGATGACTCCCATTAACCAGGACAATCGTCTGCAGATGGCTCTCTTTTACTTGTAAGTCTCCCTGTATACCTGTGTGCTGGCAAGTGGGTAATGTTTTCCCTTTAAAAAGGTGATCAAAGTTTATGTGAACCCCTCCAGGTATTTAATCAATAAATCTGATATTACTCTAAATGAGTCAATGGTTTTATAATGGAGTAACTAAAAAATAACAAAACAAAACAAAACAAAAAGAAAAACCAGGCCCATAGGCTTTATCCTTCATGTGTAATGGTTTAAATTTTTCTGTCATGAGTTTGTTCTTTTTTCTGTTTGCACAAAACATGCAATACACATCAACTTCACTATGGGAAAAATGTTCCTAATCTTCAATCTATTGGGGAAATGCCTGAAAAAAACACAGAAATCACCTCCCAGAATCTACACGATTTAGACATTTATGCTCCAATACGTCTGTTGGTCTATAAGGTGCCACAGGACTCTTTGTCGCTTTTTACAGATCCAGACTAACACGGCTACCCCTCTGATACTTGACACCATTTAGACAATTTCTGATGTAAATTTCTTAATGAAAT
>NW_020690682.1:0-1266 GCF_002925995.2 Terrapene triunguis
GGCTGTAGCCAGGGGCTAGGCACAGCTCGCTGAGCCAGTGCTGGTTGTGGAGGTTGGGTGTCCTTCTCCAACACACCCTCCAGTTCAACAACCAGCTCCTGGGAGCCACAGCGTCTGGGGGTGCCGGAACGGCGGGGCCAAGGCCCTGGCCCTCCCATTTTTTAAAGTGGATGTGCCTGGCCTGTCCATTTTTCGCCATGGGCCTGACCACCTGCCCCTCCTCTTCCCCCTTGACGCCCTGCCCCCGGCCAGGCTGGATTGCGGGTAAGAGCGGCCTGGGGAGCCCGGGCAGTTGTGGGGAGCCGTGGATCCTCCACCTGCCCTTGGCGGCGGGGTCAGGGGGGTGGGGATTTGGGCCGGGGGCTGCTTTTGGGCCCCCCATCCCAGGCAGGTGGAGGGGCTCGGGCTCCCTGGCCCAGCTCCGGCTTCTGGCTTGGCCGGTGGGCAGGGCCTCGGGGGGGGGAAGGGACGGGGCACTGCTGCTCCTTGCCCCCTCCCCTGTCTTGTTTATTCAGACTGGGAGCTCTTTGAAGCCGGGCTGCCTGCCACTCTGTGTTTGTACCGCCCTGAGCCATGGCAGTGGTGGGGCCACAGAGAGGGCTGGGCCTCGTGGCCCCCCACCTTTAAGAAGAATCCGTCACCCCTGACAGTGTCACTTAGGAAGGAATAATCTCCTCCCTGGCAGGAATCA
Source organism: Terrapene triunguis (assembly GCF_002925995.2). Taxonomy (NCBI): domain Eukaryota; kingdom Metazoa; phylum Chordata; order Testudines; family Emydidae; genus Terrapene; species Terrapene triunguis. Next base: position 692 of record NW_020690682.1, read on the forward strand.
CTGGGGGAAACTGTCTGGCCTGTGTTATACAGGAGGGCAGACTAGGCCTAGATGATCAAAGTCCCTATGAAAAAATTGCCGTCAGCAGCAGTTTAGTCAAACAAATTGCTGAAACAGTGTGGTACCCAGTGCAGAGAGCTCTGCCACCTCTGTTCTCCTAGCCCAGTGGTTTTCAACCTTTTTTCATTTGCGGACCCCTAAAACATTTCGAATGGAGGTGCGGACCTCTTTGGAAATCTTAGACATATTCTGCGGACCCCGAGGGCTCTGCAGCCCACAGGTTGAAAACCACTGTCCTAGACAGGTTTCAGAGAGGTAGCCGTGTTAGTCTGTATCAGCAAAAAGAACAGGAGTACTTGTGCACCTTAGAGACTAACAAATTTATTTGAGCATAAGCTTTCGTGGGCTAAAACCCACTTCGTCGGATGCATGCAGTGGAAAATACAGTAGGAAGCTATATATACACAGAGAACATGAAACTTACCAACTATAATGAGAATAATCCATTAAGGTGGTCTATTATCAGCGGGAGAAAAAAATCTTTTGTAGTGATAATCAGGATGGCCCATTTCCAA
>NW_020690683.1:0-1759 GCF_002925995.2 Terrapene triunguis
AGGTGGATGAGGCTTTTTTTAAACAACTAACAAAATCATCCAAAGCCCAAGATTTGGTGGTGATGGGGGACTTCAACTATCCGGATATATGTTGGGAAAATAACACAGCGGGGCACAGACTATCCAACAAATTCTTGGACTGCATTGCAGACAACTTTTTATTTCAGAAGGTTGAAAAAGCTACTAGGGGGGAAGCTGTTCTAGACTTGATTTTAACAAATAGGGAGGAACTCGTTGAGAATTTGAAAGTAGAAGGCAGCTTGGGTGAAAGTGATCATGAAATCATAGAGTTTGCAATTCTAAGGAAGGGTAGAAGGGAGAACAGCAAAATAGAGACAATGGATTTCAGGAAGGCGGATTTTGGTAAGCTCAGAGAGCTGATAGGTAAGGTCCCATGGGAATCAAGACTGAGGGGAAAAACAACTGAGGAGAGTTGGCAGTTTTTCAAAGGGACACTATTAAGGGCCCAAAAGCAAGCTATTCCGCTGGTTAGGAAAGATAGAAAATGTGGCAAAAGACCACCTTGGCTTAACCACGAGATCTTGCATGATCTAAAAAATAAAAAGGAGTCATATAAAAAATGGAAACTAGGACAGATTACAAAGGATGAATATAGGCAAACAACACAGGAATGCAGGGGCAAGATTAGAAAGGCAAAGGCACAAAATGAGCTCAAACTAGCTACAGGAATAAAGGGAAACAAGAAGACTTTTTATCAATACATTAGAAGCAAGAGGAAGACCAAAGACAGGGTAGGCCCACTGCTTAGTGAAGAGGGAGAAACAGTAACAGGAAACTTGGAAATGGCAGAGATGCTTAATGACTTCTTTGTTTCGGTCTTCACCGAGAAGTCTGAAGGAATGCCTAACATAGTGAATGCTAATGGGAAGGGGGTAGGTTTAGCAGATAAAATAAAAAAAGAACAAGTTAAAAATCACTTAGAAAAGTTAGATGCCTGCAAGTCACCAGGGCCTGATGAAATGCATCCTAGAATACTCAAGGAGCTAATAGAGGAGGTATCTGAGCCTCTAGCTATTATCTTTGGAAAATCATGGGAGACGGGAGAGATTCCAGAAGACTGGAAAAGGGCGAATATAGTGCCCATCTATAAAAAGGGAAATAAAAACAACCCAGGAAACTACAGACCAGTTAGTTTAACTTCTGTGCCAGGGAAGATAATGGAGCAAGTAATTAAGGAAATCATCTGCAAACACTTGGAAGGTGGTAAGGTGATAGGGAACAGCCAGCATGGATTTGTAAAGAACAAATCATGTCAAACCAATCTGATAGCTTTCTTCGATAGGATAACGAGTCTTGTGGATAAGGGAGAAGCTGTGGATGTGGTATACCTAGACTTTAGTAAGGCATTTGATACGGTCTCGCATGATATTCTTATCGATAAACTAGGCAAATACAATTTAGATGGGGCTACTATAAGGTGGGTGCATAACTGGCTGGATAACCGTACTCAGAGAGTTGTTATTAATGGTTCCCAATCCTGCTGGAAAGGCATAACGAGTGGGGTTCCGCAGGGGTCTGTTTTGGGACCGGCTCTGTTCAATATCTTCATTAACGACTTAGATATTGGTATAGAAAGTACGATTATTAAGTTTGCGGATGATACCAAACTGGGAGGGATTGCAACTGCTTTGGAGGACAGGGTCATAATTCAAAATGATCTGGACAAATTGGAGAAATGGTCTGAGTTAAACAGGATGAAGTTTAACAAAGACAAATGCAAAGTGCTCCACTTAGGAAG
>NW_020690684.1:0-2796 GCF_002925995.2 Terrapene triunguis
GATCATTTTGAATTATGACCCTGTCCTCCAAAGCAGTTGCAATCCCTCCCAGTTTGGTATCATCTGCAAACTTAATAAGCGTACTTTCTATGCCAATATCTAAGTCGTTAATGAAGATATTGAACAGAGCCGGTCCCAAAACAGACCCCTGCGGAACCCCACTCGTTATGCCTTTCCAGCAGGATTGGGAACCATTAATAACAACTCTCTGAGTACGGTTATCCAGCCAGTTATGCACCCACCTTATAGTAGCCCCATCTAAATTGTATTTGCCTAGTTTGTCGATAAGAATATCATGCGAGACCGTATCAAATGCCTTACTAAAGTCTAGGTATACCACATCCACAGCTTCTCCCTTATCCACAAGACTCGTTATCCTATCGAAGAAAGCTATCAGATTGGTTTGACATGATTTGTTCTTTACAAATCCATGCTGGCTGTTCCCTATCACCTTACCACCTTCCAAGTGTTTGCAGATGATTTCCTTAATTACTTGCTCCATTATCTTCCCTGGCACAGAAGTTAAACTAACTGGTCTGTAGTTTCCTGGCTTGTTTTTATTTCCCTTTTTATAGATGGGCACTATATTTGCCCTTTTCCAGTCTTCTGGAATCTCTCCCGTCTCCCATGATTTTCCAAAGATAATAGCTAGAGGCTCAGATACCTCCTCTATTAGCTCCTTGAGTATTCTAGGATGCATTTCATCAGGCCCTGGTGACTTGCAGGCATCTAACTTTTCTAAGTGATTTTTAACTTGTTCTTTTTTTATTTTATCTGCTAAACCTACCCCCTTCCCATTAGCATTCACTAGGATAGGCATTCCTTCAGACTTCTCGGTGAAGACCGAAACAAAGAAGTCATTAAGCATCTCTGCCATTTCCAAGTTTCCTGTTACTGTTTCTCCCTCTTCACTAAGCAGTGGGCCTACCCTGTCTTTGGTCTTCCTCTTGCTTCTAATGTATTGATAAAAAGTCTTCTTGTTCCCCTTTATTCCCTTAGCTAGTTTGAGCTCATTTTGTGCCTTTGCCTTTCTAATCTTGCCCCTGCATTCCTGTGTTGTTTGCCTATATTCATCCTTTGTAATCTGTCCTAGTTTCCATTTTTTATATGACTCCTTTTTATTTTTTAGATCATGCAAGATCTCGTGGTTAAGCCAAGGTGGTCTTTTGCCACATTTTCTATCTTTCCTAACCAGCGGAATAGCTTGCTTTTGGGCCCTTAATAGTGTCCCTTTGAAAAACTGCCAGCTCTCCTCAGTTGTTTTTCCCCTCAGTCTTGATTCCCATGGGACCTTACCTATCAGCTCTCTGAGCTTACCAAAATCCGCCTTCCTGAAATCCATTGTCTCTATTTTGCTGTTCTCCCTTCTACCCTTCCTTAGAATTGCAAACTCTATGATTTCATGATCACTTTCACCCAAGCTGCCTTCTACTTTCAAATTCTCAACGAGTTCCTCCCTATTTGTTAAAATCAAGTCTAGAACAGCTTCACCCCTAGTAGCTTTTTCAACCTTCTGAAATAAAAAGTTGTCTGCAATGCAGTCCAAGAATTTGTTGGATAGTCTGTGCCCCGCTGTGTTATTTTCCCAACATATATCCGGATAGTTGAAGTCCCCCATCACCACCAAATCTTGGGCTTTGGATGATTTTGTTAGTTGTTTAAAAAAAGCCTCATCCACCTCTTCCACCTGGTTAGGTGGCCTGTAGTAGACTCCTAGCATGACATCACCCTTGTTTTTTACCCCTTTTAGCCTAACCCAGAGACTCTCAACACTTCCGTCTCCTATGTCCATCTCTACCTCAGTCCAAGTGTGTACATTTTTAATATATAAGGCAACACCTCCTCCCTTTTTCCCCTGTCTATCCTTCCTGAGCAAGCTGTATCCATCCACACCAACATTCCAATCATGTGTATTATCCCACCAAGTTTCAGTGATGCCAACAATGTCATAGTTGTATTTATTTATTAGCACTTCCAGTTCTTCCTGCTTATTACCCATACTTCTCGCATTTGTATATAGGCATCTAAGATACTGGTTTGATCTTTCCTCCCGGTTTTGTCCTGACCCTCCTTTCTCTCTGCCAATATAGCCCACACTCCCTCTCGTCTCCGACCCATCTCCCAGGTCTCCATGTTCCCCACTTACCTGCGGGCTTTGCTCACCTGTCCCCGTCGAACCTAGTTTAAAGCCCTCCTCACTAGGTTAGCCAGTCTGTGTCCAAATAGGGTCTTTCCCCTCCTCGAAAGGTGAACACCATCTCTGCCTAGCAGTCCTTCCTCAAATAGCATCCCGTGGTCTAGGAAGCCAAAGCCCTCCTGGCGACACCATCTTCGCAGCCAGGCATTCACCTCCATGATGCATCTGTCTCTGCCCGGGCCCCTACCTTTGACAGGAAGAATCGAAGAGAATACCACCTGCGCTCCAAACTCCTTCACCCGTACTCCCAGAGCCCTGTAGTCACTCTTGATCCGCTCAGTGTCACACCGCGCAGTATCATTTGTGCCCACATGGATGAGTAGCATGGGGTAGTAGTCAGAGGGCTGGATAATCCTCGACAATGCCTCCGTAACGTCTCGGATACGGGCTCCCGGCAGGCAGCATACCTCCCGAGATGAAATGTCAGGGCGACAGATGGGCGCCTCCGTCCCCCTCAGCAGAGAGTCTCCGACCACCACTACCCTACGTTTCCTATTCGCAGTGGTGGCAGCAGACCTCCCAGCCTTAGGGGTACGAGGCTTCTCCTCCTTTACTGTAGGGGGTGATGCCTTCTTTCCTGTATCAAGAAGAGCATAACG